>NW_015505495.1:917997-918591 GCF_001515645.1 Sinocyclocheilus grahami
TATATATATATATCCTATAAAATTAAAAAAAAATAGTTTTTTTAAATGTAAAAAAATACATTAATTTAAATTGGTATAGAGAGAGAGAGAGTGGGCGCCTATAAAAAGAAAAAAAAATGTTGATTGTTAAACCTTTGCATTTACTCTCCCCGCTGTTGAATATTTGATTACATACTCGGTTTAGTTGCTCAAACACATGAAAAAGAAGGTTTATAAAGTCTTTAACACAACACACAGGGTAGCATATACGCAGACGTCGACAAGACCGAACTAGAACTGAATACTTCTGAACTTAAATACACAAACCAAACAAGGATAATGAACTACACACCTCTGAACAGATTGACACCATTAACTCAATGAAGGGGAGCTGTGCATGAGGAAACAAAGTCCAAACTGAAGGAAATTACATTAGTAAGTTGTTAAATAAGTTACCCAACAGGCCAAAGCGCAACAGACAGTCTGCCAGGGATGTTTATTCTCTCTCTGCTGAAGCATGATCTGCACAAACCATACTCCTGATAATATTTTATGACACTGACTTCACTCTCCAGCATTAGCGGGTCATCTGAGGCTTGAATTCCTGGACTCAAC
>NW_015505495.1:919630-922950 GCF_001515645.1 Sinocyclocheilus grahami
CGACTGACCAATCAGAAGATTTCATCCTGACCCTGTTCACTATTTTTAGCTATTTCTAATCTTTCCTGTTTGCAGAGTCTCATCTGAGCACAAAGTGCACTAAACTCAAGCACACATGCACATGATTCCCAGTATAGAATGTGACGTGTTTACAGAAAGTCACTCTTTAACTCACTAAACAAAGTTTTGGTTAAAAATAACTTCAGCCTGTTCGTGTCTACACTGATCGTCCTTGAGAGTGTTGATGTCACTGAAGATCAACTCAACACAGATATATGTCATTAAAGCTGGTATCTTCATATTAACAATAATCAACAATGGTTTAATGAACAAAATAAATAAATAGAATAAAATAATAATAAATTGTTTATTTATTTGATAGGGACAATGCTGAACATCTGTAGTAATACAGAATGTAAACAAGCCGTAAATCTAAACGGGTTGTGCTCCAAATTTTAGGTTGACATCACAAAAAAATGAGCTTTGAGTACGATTTTGTTTGGGCGCAGTACCAAACGTTTCCACTAGATTAAATTAGTTTCCCATTGGTGTCCAATGAACAATGCAAGAGTGAATATTTTTTTAGGACCGTTTAACCTTTTCAAATCACGTCCATGATTTTTTTGTGTTCACATAGCAAGTGAAGTTTAACCTTTTCCATTCCGATTTGGTCAAAAATGGTTGAAGACCACCAGAAACATTGCGTTTCAAAGCATCCCAGCATGCACCTGACATACTTTACATTTACATGCATTTGGCAGATGCTTTTATTCAAAGCAACTTGTATTGCATTCAAGGTTTACATGTGATCAGTTAATACATTCCACAGGACTCGAACCCTTGACCTTGGCGTTGCTAGCCGTACTACGATCTACTGCTTGAGCTACAGAAAGTTGGCTGATGAATGTCAAGAGCGATCAGAGCTGGAATCCAGAGTTTTCATTTGTGTCACGTTTTGATCGTTCCCAGACCTCCATGCGTCTTACTTCATAAACATTGCTAATTTACAAAATAAAATAAGGAAAAGACTCTGTTGGCCTGTTGAGCTCCTCACAGATGTATGAAAAGACATGTATGAAAATTACGCCCTGTTTTGTAACAAAAAGTCATATTCTGATTTGAAACCCTGTGACATTTTTCTGAGGTGTTTTTTATGACCAACAATTAGCCAGATTTAAAGGATAATTACAAAACATGATCATATTTCCCCAAGAGTGCTAAATTTGATCATTGCATATCAGCCATATTTAAAGAGCAAGGAGAAAGTGTGTTTATGATCAAACCTCTAAGCATTTGATATCTCTAAAAAGCCCTGAATGTGCTCTGTACAGGACTTAACACTGTAGAGAAATTCACTAAAATATCATGTCCTCTACAGAAGACAGAAGTCTATAGAAAAAAGAGTACTGGATTAAAACTAGAGCTGCTCCTGACTAGATTTTGTACATTTAAAGGAGGATAACACACACAGTTTCGTCAGATTTGGAGAAATTAAGCATTGAATCACTTGCTCAGCAATGGATGCTCTGCAGTGAATGGGTGCCGTCAGAATGAGAGTCCAAACAGCTGATAAAAACAGCACAATAATCCACTCCATCACAAATCATATCAATCACTAAGACATTTTTAACTTCAAACCTTTACTTCTGATCATAATAAGAGTCCTCTATCCTTAATAACGCTTCCTCCAGTGAAAAGGTTGTCTCGTCTGAATCAGGAGAGAAATATGTACAGATTAAATCATTTTAATGATGGATTTGTTTCAGCTTTTGTCGTCTCCAGATGTTAATGAAGGACTGGAGTGGTGTGGATTACTTGTGGATTATTGTGATGTTTTTATCAGCTGTTTGGACTCTCATTCTGACGGCACCCATTCACTGCAGAGCATCCATTGATGCTACATTTCTCCAAACCTGATGAAGAAACAAACTCATTTATAGCTTGGATGGCCTGAGGGTGAGGACATTTTCAGCAAATTTTCATTTTTGGATGAACTATCACTTTAAGGTGTGTTTTGGGCATAAGATTTCAATAGTTTACAAAGTTTCCATTGTATTTAGTCCACAAAAAAACAATCTCTTTGCCATTAAAAACTAAACTGAACTATTTTAATGGCTGCCACAGTAGACTGTAATGAGGCCTGTGTAGGGCTTTAACTGCTCCAAGAAAATGTCATTTAGAAGGCTAAACCTGCCACCTGCTGGAGATTATATGCACGTTTACTCTGGCAAATGGTCTAACTGCTATTTACAGCGTTTGTATTATATAAAAATAATCTTTTGGCGTTTCATGATTTGTGATCAAAATTAAGAGATTTTAATTTACTCTATATATAATATACATATATAATTTAATATATATGTACAGTGAGAGTGGGCCAAAAATGTGACACTCAAAATAAATAAATAAATTAAATAATATAAAATAATAAAATAAAATAACAGGCCTATTGAATGTATTTTAAATGTATAATTACCAGGTTTATTTATCATGAATACATTTTAACTAATTGAATATTGCTTGTTCCAGCCATATTTTAATGTTCAAAATAATTAAAATAATTAAAATAAATTTGACAATGAACATATTTATGCTGATTCTAAGCAAATAAATACATGCATTAAAAAAAATATGATTATTTCAATAAAATAAATATATTTTAGTTAATAATAAACTATGACTTTTTATGAAAAATCATTTGACTGACAAATGTGTTATGAGTTTGTTTATTGTAATACTGTGTAATTCAAACTGATGGAAATATTATATGCGATTCAAATGCATATATCTTGAATTTAGGCCTAAATTGTTTTTAGTGCACTAGTGAAAATGCAATGTGAAAAGACTATATACAGCATGACTCATTATGACTTATACAATATTCAGGTGCAGTTTCCATGCAATATTTACATTAGAACAGCAGAAAAGTCATTATTCTGAATTCAGAAGGTTCAACTGACCTACATTTTCACTACAAGTCAAAATTTATTTAAAGCCCATGTTATTAACCTTGGGGCATTTACCTGCATTTATAAAGCATTTCTTGATAAATGTAATTTCTTTATGTCGCACACCGCATGCAAAGCACAGTTACAGGTGGAAAAGCACAGTGTCTCAGGTGGAAAAGCACAGTCTCAGGTGGAAAAGCACAGTGTCTCAGGTGGAAAAGCACAGTGTCTCAGGTGGAAAAGCACAGTCACAGGTGGAAAAGCACAGTCTCAGGTGGAAAAGCACAGTCACAGGTGGAAAAGCACAGTCACAGGGGGAAAAGCACAGACTCAGGGGGAAAAGAACAGTCACAGTTGGAAAAGAACAGTGTC
>NW_015505495.1:923525-936950 GCF_001515645.1 Sinocyclocheilus grahami
GAAAAGCACAGTCTCAGGTGGAAAAGCACAGTGACTCAGATGGAAAAGAACAGTGTCTCAGGTGGAAAAGCACAGTCACAGGTGGAAAAGCACAGTGTCTCAGGTGGAAAAGCACAGTCACAGGTGGAAAAGCACAGTGTCTCAGGTGGAAAAGCACAGTCACAGGTGGAAAAGCACAGTCTCAGGTGGAAAAGCATAGTCACAGGTGGAAAAGCACAGTTACAGGTGGAAAAGCAGTGTCTCATGTGGAAAAGCACAGTCTCAGGTGGAAAAGCACAGTCACAGGTGGAAAAGCACAGTGTCTCAGGTGGAAAAGCACAGTCACATGTGGAAAAGCACAGTTACAGGTGGAAAAGCAGTCTCACAGTGTCTCAGGTGTCTCAGGTGGAAAAGCACAGTCTCAGGTGGAAAAGCACAGTTACAGGTGGAAAAGCAGTCTCAGGTGGAAAAGCACAGTTACAGGTGGAAAAGCAGTCTCAGGTGGAAAAGCACAGTTACAGGTGGAAAAGCAGTCTCAGGTGGAAAAGCACAGTTACAGGTGGAAAAGCAGTCTCAGGTGGAAAAGCACAGTTACAGGTGGAAAAGCAGTCTCAGGTGGAAAAGCACAGTTACAGGTGGAAAAGCAGTCTCAGGTGGAAAAGCACAGTTACAGGTGGAAAAGCAGTCTCAGGTGGAAAAGCACAGTTACAGGTGGAAAAGCAGTCTCAGGTGGAAAAGCACAGTTACAGGTGGAAAAGCAGTCTCAGGTGGAAAAGCACAGTTACAGGTGGAAAAGCAGTCTCAGGTGGAAAAGCACAGTTACAGGTGGAAAAGCAGTCTCAGGTGGAAAAGCACAGTTACAGGTGGAAAAGCAGTCTCAGGTGGAAAAGCACAGTTACAGGTGGAAAAGCAGTCTCAGGTGGAAAAGCACAGTTACAGGTGGAAAAGCAGTCTCAGGTGGAAAAGCACAGTTACAGGTGGAAAAGCAGTCTCAGGTGGAAAAGCACAGTTACAGGTGGAAAAGCAGTCTCAGGTGGAAAAGCACAGTTACAGGTGGAAAAGCAGTCTCAGGTGGAAAAGCACAGTTACAGGTGGAAAAGCAGTCTCAGGTGGAAAAGCACAGTTACAGGTGGAAAAGCAGTCTCAGGTGGAAAAGCACAGTTACAGGTGGAAAAGCAGTCTCAGGTGGAAAAGCACAGTTACAGGTGGAAAAGCAGTCTCAGGTGGAAAAGCACAGTTACAGGTGGAAAAGCAGTCTCAGGTGGAAAAGCACAGTTACAGGTGGAAAAGCAGTCTCAGGTGGAAAAGCACAGTTACAGGTGGAAAAGCAGTCTCAGGTGGAAAAGCACAGTTACAGGTGGAAAAGCAGTCTCAGGTGGAAAAGCACAGTTACAGGTGGAAAAGCAGTCTCAGGTGGAAAAGCACAGTTACAGGTGGAAAAGCAGTCTCAGGTGGAAAAGCACAGTTACAGGTGGAAAAGCAGTCTCA
Organism: Sinocyclocheilus grahami; assembly: GCF_001515645.1. Classification (NCBI taxonomy): domain Eukaryota; kingdom Metazoa; phylum Chordata; class Actinopteri; order Cypriniformes; family Cyprinidae; genus Sinocyclocheilus; species Sinocyclocheilus grahami. The sequence continues at coordinate 924,993 of NW_015505495.1, forward strand.
GGTGGAAAAGCACAGTTACAGGTGGAAAAGCAGTCTCAGGTGGAAAAGCACAGTTACAGGTGGAAAAGCAGTCTCAGGTGGAAAAGCACAGTTACAGGTGGAAAAGCAGTCTCAGGTGGAAAAGCACAGTTACAGGTGGAAAAGCAGTCTCAGGTGGAAAAGCACAGTTACAGGTGGAAAAGCAGTCTCAGGTGGAAAAGCACAGTTACAGGTGGAAAAGCAGTCTCAGGTGGAAAAGCACAGTTACAGGTGGAAAAGCAGTCTCAGGTGGAAAAGCACAGTTACAGGTGGAAAAGCAGTCTCAGGTGGAAAAGCACAGTTACAGGTGGAAAAGCAGTCTCAGGTGGAAAAGCACAGTTACAGGTGGAAAAGCAGTCTCAGGTGGAAAAGCACAGTTACAGGTGGAAAAGCAGTCTCAGGTGGAAAAGCACAGTTACAGGTGGAAAAGCAGTCTCAGGTGGAAAAGCACAGTTACAGGTGGAAAAGCAGTCTCAGGTGGAAAAGCACAGTTACAGGTGGAAAAGCAGTCTCAGGTGGAAAAGCACAGTTACAGGTGGAAAAGCAGTCTCAGGTGGAAAAGCACAGTTACAGGTGGAAAAGCAGTCTCAGGTGGAAAAGCACAGTTACAGGTGGAAAAGCAGTCTCAGGTGGAAAAGCACAGTTACAGGTGGAAAAGCAGTCTCAGGTGGAAAAGCACAGTTACAGGTGGAAAAGCAGTCTCAGGTGGAAAAGCACAGTTACAGGTGGAAAAGCAGTCTCAGGTGGAAAAGCACAGTTACAGGTGGAAAAGCAGTCTCAGGTGGAAAAGCACAGTTACAGGTGGAAAAGCAGTCTCAGGTGGAAAAGCACAGTTACAGGTGGAAAAGCAGTCTCAGGTGGAAAAGCACAGTTACAGGTGGAAAAGCAGTCTCAGGTGGAAAAGCACAGTTACAGGTGGAAAAGCAGTCTCAGGTGGAAAAGCACAGTTACAGGTGGAAAAGCAGTCTCAGGTGGAAAAGCACAGTTACAGGTGGAAAAGCAGTCTCAGGTGGAAAAGCACAGTTACAGGTGGAAAAGCAGTCTCAGGTGGAAAAGCACAGTTACAGGTGGAAAAGCAGTCTCAGGTGGAAAAGCACAGTTACAGGTGGAAAAGCAGTCTCAGGTGGAAAAGCACAGTTACAGGTGGAAAAGCAGTCTCAGGTGGAAAAGCACAGTCTCAGGGGGAAAAGCAGTGTCTCAGGGGGAAAAGCACAGTCACAGGTGGAAAAGCACAGTGTCTCAGGTGGAAAAGGTGTGTTTTTGTAAGGCAGGTGGTATGACATCATTGCTTTATTCCTAATGGGTGCAAACATGCGCACAAAGCATCACGTCTCAGAAGCTAAATCAAGTACTAGATTGTTTCCCCTCAGAAAGATGAGATGCCTGATAACTCTGGCATGGGCTTAATATCAACTCAAACTGTAAATCAGCCAAAGAAGAGCTTTGTATCAGAATGCAGATAACGCTGCAACACCAGCCGTGTATTTACTACAGTGACACGCGTCACTCGTCTCCAACACATGGGAAGCGACCCGTGAGACCCGCCCCTTTATCCCTTCCAGCCAATCCGCTTCGCCGACACATGCTCGCTCTCGACCAATCAGTGTCGCCGGCTCACTCGCATCCTCCCCAACAGACCCAAAGAAGCTTAAACAGAGTTAAGATGGCGGCATGTGGATGAGAAGGTTGTACATTTCAGCTCTTCGGCGAAGAAAACACACGTTCTCAAACCTAACCCGAGAAGACAAGAGAAAAGCCCCCCGCGAAATCATTTCCCCGGCACCGAGCCCATGACGTCCATTCACTTCGTGGTTCACCCGTTACCCGGGACCGAAGACCAGCTTAATGACAGGTATTTATTTATAGGAAAGAAGCGGTGTGCGATCAGTATTGTGGTGAAAGTGCATTCAGAGATTGTCAATGCAATATCTGGAGTATTTTACGGCTGCTGCAAACGCTCAAGGTTGGACATTTGGGTCTAAAAATAACGAGGCCCGGCTGACTGGAGACACAATGCGGGTTGGGGGATGGGGAGGTGAAAAGAGAGGGAACTGCGATAAATGTATGCCTTTACACATCAAATATAGACTTTTATATTAACCCTACGATGTACCTATTACACTGAACTCGTGTTTTGTATGATACGCCGAATGAATGCGAGGAGAATTGCTGAATACAAATCCTCTCAGGTTAGCCGGTTAGCCTTTAGCTCTGCGCGAGCTCATCCGTTTAAACTATTTATCCTCATAAAGTTGGTGGAAATTACATTACAGCTAGTGTGTTTGGACGTCTGGGTTGTTCCAAATCGAGGGTTGAGCAGCTAGTTTGAACAGTTGTCTTATAAGCGATCTTTTGAACTGAAAGAAGATTTGCGATGTGTTGAGTTTAACGTTATTCTTTCGTGGATCTCGAGCAGTTGGGTGCTTGTTCATTTCTTCTTCTTCTTTCACGACGTAAAAATCCAATTCCGAAAGCTGTGGTTATTACCATTGTCTCAGTGGCGTTACATTTCTTGAAATGTTGAGAAACTATGTTTAGTCTGCTTGGCTAGTCAGAATGAGTGCAGATAGTTGGTGATTGTTGTGTCTGATGACAGCTGCGTGAGGAATCCAGGGCCAGTCGCTGAAAGCATCCTTGCACAAAATGGGTGTCTCTTTGCTGGCTTCTCATGTTGTTTATTATGAGGTTTTAAAGCTGTGTGTTGGGTTTTACCCACCATCAAAGAAAGGGTAACAGATAAATCATCCCATATATATTTAGTTTTCTTTTTCCTTATGACACTAGGGGTGTGCGATATTGACAAAGTGATATCGCGATATTTTATGGGATTTTATCGATAACGATAATTAGACGATATTTTGCTGAGTGTGTTATTGTGCTGGTACCTTAAGGACTGCCGAAGACAGCTGACTCCTAATGTTTTTAATATTCTGTGTGGTGGTCAGTTCATACTGATAGAAATTTTAGCATTTTATGGGCATTTTTACCTTTTATAAAGCCGATTTGGGCTATTACCAAGCAAATGAAATCAACACAGAAGCTGCATCTGAAGTGGCATTTAGATGTATTTACACACATGTATTTTGTTTAATGCAAGACATGAACGCATTTAACCTGCAATTACAAATGCATAAATAATGTTTTGATATATTAAACATAGAACGTTGAATACTGATATTTGAAATAATTGAAAACATGAAAAAAATCAAAAAGAAAGAAAAAGCCGAAATTTGAAATGAAAGGGGTCACATGATGCGATTTCAATTGTTCTTTCTCTTTGGAGTGTTACAAGCTCTTGGTGCATAAAGAAGATCTGTAAAGTTGCAAAGACTCACACTAAATGCGCACGCGCACTAGTCTAGACTTCACGTAATGTATGCGTGCGCTCTGTAGGGATGTTTTGAATGGTTTTTGCAAAATACTCGATAATGTCAAATCGCACATCGTTAAAACAACAATTACGATATTATCGCAGACGATATATATCGCACACCCCTATATGACACTAGAATAAAGAAATGTTGATTATAAACATTATAAATATATATGCACTGTATATGCATTATGAGTACTTAACACTAATAATATGCTGCAACTTTTATTTTTTTCATCTAAAATAGTTACACATTTATTTTCATCTTTGTTTTAGACTTTATCTAATGTTTAATATTAAAATTCAGTGTTTCCATAACGTTTTAGTATATCAAAATTCCTTAAAATGCTTTTGTTATCAGTTTTGTTAATATATAGCCTAATTGCTTTGAGAGCAGTCTCAAACCTTATATATGTATGTGTATGTGTGTGTATGTATATATATATATATATATGTATGTTTATTATAATCATTACAAATATATCAAATATATATGCATTGTGTACTTAATACCAATATTCTGCTGCAAATTCTTTTGTTTGCCATCACATTTATTTAATCTTTGTTTTGGACTGTATCTAATGTTTAATATTAAAATTCAGTGTTTTCGCACCTGATTTTGTAAGACTATGGTGCGTGGACCTGGGGAAATTTTGTGCATTTTTAAATTAAATGCATCTAGTGCATTTTGAGAGATTAAAATTAAGAGCTACAATCCCTTTTCAATTACCAAATGGAAAAAAAGAAAGTAAAAAGTCCTTGCATTGACTCATACCTGGACTTTAAATTGGACTGAAACATATTTTTTGGTCGTTATAGTGTCCTGCATTCACACGGGTGTTTAGGAAAACAAACCGTTTGAAAATAATTGTACTTAATATTATCCCTAAGATAGTAATAAATTACAATCCTTTTTCTTTATCTTTTCCCCCCCTAACCCCTTTTTTTGGGGGGGGGGGGGTGTTTCTAATCTGTTAGAGATGTTGTAAATTTGTAATTGCTGCATGTTGCGTTCCTAAGTGCATGTTAAACTCTAGAGATTGAGTTTGCTGCGTTTACTGTGAACTAGGGCTGCACGATAAATCGCATGCGATATTTAATGCGCATCTTGTCAGAAAGCACGCAGGTGATGGAGATTTACCGCTGATTACAGAACCGGCTTTACTGATAAAATGCACGTTAAATATCGCATGCGATTTATCGTGCAGCCCTACTGTGAACCAAAGACCAGATCATGAGCTGCTCACGTGAACACAGTGCCACGCTTCGCTTTAAAACATGCAGCGCAACAGACGACATAGTTCAAACTGCTTTGCCAAATTGTTTTTTGTTTTTTTTTAGATTATGTATACGTTGGGGGGTGTAATGAGATTTTTTTTTTAGTGCTGTTCTTTAGTGTAAATAGTGCCATTTAGGCAATTGATAGTACAGATAATAAAGAATCTTAAGCCATTTATGTAAATACTTCATGGAAATGTTACATTATAAAATTAAAATGTGTTGTGAAAAGTTTGTCACTTTATGCAACAAAAGGAAATGCTTTCCAACAAAGGAAAAAACATGTCTTGCATCGAGACTAAATGCAATTTTGAGGCATTTTGTTTGGATGCTTAGTGCCCTACACGTTATCACGTTCTTTAATTTCTCACCACTATGGCTAGCTTGTCCTGTTTATTACTATTTGGCATCCCCAGGCCGATTTATATACTTGCACTAGTCATTAACATTTCAGCGTGTGCATGGAGACCTCCATACTTCATTGTCCACTGATATGTCCTGCAATAATGAGCCGTGACTTGAAGGCTTTTCTGCTGCGCTGACAGGAAATGAGGGACCTTTCTGCACACGTGTCCCCTTCATGCTAGATTCAGCATGATCTCAGTCGCTTAGACTGCTGCTGTGCAAGGATATTATCTGTGCACATTGCAGTACGATGTCGCCGATCTTGGGCTTTTTAGTCTGTACGATAACGTGCATGCACTGAAAAACTTGTGTATGCATGTGTATTGTTGCTTTGGCAATATTATATGTAAAAATAATTGCTTTATGCCCAATTTATGGCAATATAATATGCTGTGCCATGTATTGTGGGAGAACATAGTCATGTTGATTTTTTTTTTTAAAAAGTACTTTGGCAAAGGTTTTTGCAGGAGCTGCTTTCAGGACTTTACTCTTGTTTTCATACCGAGTTCATCTACAGAGGTCATTTACAGAGAGGAGCTGCTCAGTGCTTCAGTATTGATTGCATTGAAATGATATGAGAATCTGAAGACCTTACTGATAGGTTTAGATGACTATGTAATAATTTGACTGTAATTTGAAAAGTGACTTATCGTTTGTAAACATCATGGTGTTTGTGTTGTAAATGTGTTCAGAAGCTGTCTCCATTGCTTATCCATTGTTCAGATGATGCTGTAGGCATGTTGCTGTACTAGTGTGCCAAGTATGCCAAGCTAAACATTGGCTCTGTTCCAAAACCTAGGGAGCTGCCTACTAAGTGAGCTTCCTAACTGAAGCCTCATAAGGGAATTATTTGGAATGCACTACATAGGCAGCAACTCTGTCTTCTAAATCATATAAATGCTATACACGCAGTGTATGGTGCTTTGAAATGCTGCCTATGTAGGCAGCGTACTAGGTTTTGGTATGCATCCAGTTTTACAGTTTTACAGCTGGTTTATGACACACTTTTTGTCCAAGAAGACCTTGAAGGACTAAAGTTGGCCAACATCTGAGAGAAACCTTTTTTCTTCAGCCAGTTTGGACCCGTTTGCACACTGCCATAATTTAACGTCTTTCTTCATATGTCGCTGTCTGCTGTGCATATGTATTTACTCATATGAAAGCTACAGCACACAACACGGCCTTCCAAGTGTGTTCTTTGTCCATGGTGCACTCATACCCAAGGTTTCATTGTGGAAATTGTATGCATTTGTTTTTATGTCTGACTGGTTTGCCTAAAATCTCTTTATTTTCATACAGAGTCATTGGTTTTATAGGTTCTTGCGGGTGGAATAACAAAATCATTTGTAATAGATTTCCAGCAGAGCCTTTGTCCATTTTTTTTCTTCACTGTGGCTCATACTACATTCATCTTATTTTATTATTACTTGAGTTTTATGATTGTTGTTTCCTCATAAACTCATGAACTTCTCTTTCAAGGCATGATTATTTATAGGGGATGGATGCATTGTTTGAGATTCTTACTGGAGATAAAATATGCTTTGTTTTTATGCCTGTACCTATTTTAAAGGGATAGTTGACCCAAAAATGAAAATTAGCTCATGATATACTCACCCCCAGGGCATCCTAAGCGTATCTGACATTCCTCTTTCAGACAAACACAATCGCAGTTATATTTAAAATGGTCCCTTTAAGGAATCATAAATCAGTGTTGATCGATAATGGATTTTGCAAATAAACAATTTAATTTGATGATACATTCTAAAATCTTTATATTAAGTGAAAAACATTACAAATGTTGATGACTTAGGAGTCATGTGTTTGTGGACTGATGGATTCAGTTCTGTTTTTGAAATCGCATTATGGGTGTATATTAAACATGACAGGAATCAGTCTCATTCCCTTTTTATATATGTATCATTTACATTGTAAAGGTTAAATTGACCCACAAGGCCACTTGGCTTCCTCCGACCATGAGGCATGATCTGTTCCTCAGTTTTCCTTCCGTCTCCTACAGTTTTCCTCTATTCAAACCGTAATAGTCATTCTCTCTCAATTTTGTCCTGCCAAGGTTTTTGCCAGTTTCGGTTCAGAGGTGTTGGCTGTTGCTCAAGCCAGTATAAATGATGATTCTCTGCTTTCAGCTGTGCCTTTGATAATGTGGCAAGAACATTATTATTTTAGGCATTGTATAATCCTATTTTCTGTGAACATTGAATCGGTTTTGTTAGCCCAATGCATCACATGCCTTTGATGTTTCTTACAGGCTCCGTGAAGTGTCGGAAAAGCTCAACAAATACAACTGTAACAGGTATGTTTTACCAAGCATTTGCATTTTAAGCCCAGTGGTTTTAGAGTTCTTTCCACATCAATGAAGTATTGAGTTTTGTGAAAACACTTGGCTAACATTTCTCTGTCCGCACGGCAGTCATCCACACCTTATTCCATTGGAGCAGGCCAAACTTAAGCAGTGTGTGGTTGGACCAAATCATGCTGGATTTCTCCTTGAGGTAACATTTATTATGCAGCACTGTTACTTTATATCATGCATTGCTTAAGGCTTTTTCTTAGACCTGAAGTGTTTTTTTTTTAAAATGTGGGTCATTGTATTTTAAAGCAATAATTTACTTTAAATATGAATATTATGCCTTTTTTGCTCTTATCCATTACATTTACATTTATGCAATTGGCAGACCTTTTTATCCAAAGTGACTTGCATTGAATTCAGTGTAATTTCCATAAAATCTGAAGTTCACAGTGACCATTTCTCCGGCTTTAGAAGGTCCCTTTTTGAATTTTATTAGGTTTATCAGGTTCACTATGAACTGTTGTATATTAAAGAGCAATGCACATTTTCGATTTCTGCTTTTTTGTTGCAATGAAAAAAAAAAAAAAGCATATGTGTCCCTGGAGCACAAAAGCAGTCTTAAGTCGCTGGGGGATATTTGTAGCAATAGTCAACAATACATTGTATGGGTCAAAATTAAAGATTTTTCTTTTATTCCAAAAATCATTAGGATATTTAGTAAAGATCATGTTCCATGAAGATATTTTGTAAATTTCCTACCGTAAATATATCAAAACTTAATTTTTGATTAGTAATATGCATTGCTAAGAACTTCATTTGAACAACTTTAAAGATGATTTTCTCAATATTTAGATTTTTTTGCACGCTCAGATTCCAGATTTTCAAATAGTTGTATCTCGACCAAATATTGTCCTATCCTAACAAACCATACATCAATGGAAAGCTTATTTATTCAGATGATGTATAAATCTCAATTTTGAAAAATTGACACTTAAGACTAGTTTTGTGGTCCAGGGTCACATATGTTAGTAATGACACAAGAATGAATATATAATGACCTTTTTTTTTTTTGTCTAGTTAACACCGAGCAATGCAGAAATGATACGTTCTTTTGTTTCAGGATGGACGTATCTGCAGGATAAGCTTTGCTGTCCAGCCCGACCGACTGGAGCTCGGCAAGCCCGATGGCAATGATGGGTGAGAAATTAATACCCCTGATATATGCATGGAAAATTCATGTATGAGCTGGCATGCAAAATAACTAGATATGCCCCTTCTGGTTATGATTGCTCTGGGTTTATGTATTAAACTTGTCTTAATTCTGTTTTAAGTGTGCTGACTTTTCACCGGCATAACCCACCTTATACCTGATTAAAGTTGTGTTGTGGGACTTGGTGTGAAGAAATCTTGTGTTAGTGTAGCATAAATACACTCAAATATGAACACTATATATGATGCAGTTATTATACCATAAATGTAGCCTTACAGTTGCATGGAAAAAAAATGCACTTATATTCTTAGTGATGGAAGGGAGGGAATTTAATGAAGTGCTTGAGATGGAAGCAACTCGGAACATTTTATAAAGGTGTGGCCAGCTTTTGTTGTCTGGTTTTATCAGCAGTGCTGTTTTATTACTGAAATGGTGAAAACCAAATACACATGCAAGCATGTTACAACACTAGCTTATAAACACTTTAATATTTGGTGGTACAGAAAATTAATTTAAGACAAAATATTTTACAACCCTTAGAATTCAAAGATTCTGAGTACAGAGAGCATTTATTGAAAATCAACTGCAAAAAGGACCTGTTATGCTCATGATGACTGCTTTGAAGTGGTTTGTTTGTGCATTTTTGCTTGAACTGAGCAAGGGGGCTAGTGCTTCTTTTCGTGTTGTTTTTGGGATCAAAGCCATGTCGCAACAGTGCAGATCTCCTTTTGTGAACCGCAAGCAATCCACCGTGTTTGTTTATGACCAAAATATTTAGCGGGCATGATGGCACATGATTTAGGGGAAATCTTTAGCAGTTCCCTGCCAGCCTTTCCTACAGCTCTTGCCTGAGGAATGAGCTGCAGTCAGTTCTGATTCCCAAGGGTGTTGCCATGTTGGTCGCCCCATGGTACAAGAGGCCGATTGGCTCGTAGGCTTGGGCTCTCCAGGCTCTGTGATGGCAAAACTATAGTTTTGTAACTGATCTCCCATCTTTTGTTTCCAGTTCAAAGTTGAGCAGTGTCTCAGGGGCAGGAAGGAGCTCCAGGCCAGGCAGGACTAGTGATCCGCCCTGGTTCCTGTCTGGTTCTGACACACTGGGCAGACTGGCAGGCAACACCCTTGGGTAAGTTGTGGCAGGGATATCAGAAATGCAGCCATCAGGTAATGTTGGCAGGCACACATGCAGTGCTGCCTTTGGTTATAAGAAACCTTTTTAAAGACGATTTTGCTGTTTTGTTTTTCCCACCTGAAAGTATTCACACTACAAGCCCATTTCCAGAAACGTGTTTATTATATGTAGGAGACGCTCAGTTACTAAGAAATTAAACTCAAATTCCATGTTTTTCTGAAGTGTGCTTGTTAGAGCTGTGCAATATATCTAAAAAAAAAAAAATGGTATTGACTAGATTCAATAATTATTATAGTATAATAATAATAATAGCAAAATATTGTGTATGTAAATAAATGAAATCTGTCTTTATGAAAAATATTTAATCATTTTCATATGAACCAATATAAAAATGCATTGTAATAAACAGCAATGTTTATTTTTGTATTATATAGTTATATTAATTTTATAATAATAGATATATAATCTCTGTGTTTGTAATGAAATGCAAAATGGCTACTTTTTTTTTTTTAGTAGATTAAGTTTAGATTTAAAAAGTTTAATGTAAAATATATTTTCCACAGTTTTTCACTAAATGAATATAAGGAATAATGCATAATTTCCATTTATATAAACCAGTATAAATATACATAGTAGTAAACGGCAATAGTTATATAATTGTTATTATATATAATGACTACGTCCCCTTGGAATTATAAGGTTCTATCTGACATTTTTGTCAAAATGTAGTTATTTACATATACTTATTCTGTGACAACTTGTTTACATTGTGATAGATTGTTTAATGTTGTGTACATTTTGGGACTTTTTATTTAAAAAACAAAAGGTTCTATCTACACAGTCGAATGGAATGCAAAAAATTTGAAGCTCAATATCTCAAAACTACTCGGAATGCAGATAGAACCATATAATTCCAAGGGGACTGTGTGTGTGTGTGTGTGTGTGTGTGGAAAAATATATATATATTTACATATATGAATGAAAAATTTGCATTTGAGTGACCATGCTAATGAATTAAATCATTTTTAAACTGATTCACAGAATTAAACTTAAACACTTTTTAATTTTTTTTTATTATGCACTGAAGTTTAAATTAGAGACTATTAAATATCCATCTAATTCTCTTATATTCACAAGACGAGGAATGTGAGGTGAAGAAGTGGGCTGTTGGAGTTTAATATCAGATGCAGAGAGAATCTTGTTGGCCTTTATACTGATCCTGATTGTCGCTGTGCCTGACAGGAGCCGCTGGAGTTCAGGAGTAAATGGTGGCAGCAGTGGAGGTGGAGGCAGCAGTGGCGGAGGCGCAGGAGGAGGCAGCGGGAGTGGAGGGGGTGCTGGAGGAGGCGCTGGAGGAGGAGGATCTTCAGGCCGGTCCTCCACAGCAGCCCGTGATTCACGCAGACAGACCCGCGTGATCCGCACTGGCAGAGATCGAGGCTCCGGCCTGCTGGGCAGTCAGCCACAGCCCGTAATTCCAGCCTCCGTCATCCCAGAGGAGCTCATCTCTCAGGTAACGCTTGCTTCAGGGGCCTCTTCCACATTCCTGGCTTTTACTGTTTAAGTTGGATGTGCTTGCCATAGCTCTGCTTTAGGGCTGCCAATAATGACTATTTTTATTTATGATTAATCTATCGACTAATTTATCGATTAATCTAAATGATTAATTTCAACAATTTTAAAGAACATATTATTAAATTTGCAACTTTGCCATTCAGTAGTGTACCATTAAAAAAAAGTATAAATGTAAACAAGCCATTGACGAAATGTAAAACTAAAAGAGTAAAAATGTAAAAATCTAATAAAAAGAAAATAATTACAAAAGTCTGAGAAAGTTAGCATGTTCTTAATGTCAATATATCCACATGTTCTGGGCTTCTGTTCATTACAGCTGTGAGTGCAACTACAAAGGGGAAAACATTTTTCAATTAACCCCAACAGTTGGGTTTTCACATAAAATAAATGCAATGTTTAGAGTCCACTAGGATCAAGTATTACAATTGTATTAAGTTATTATTATTAAAAATTGTAAGTATTAAAAGTACTCTTAGAAATGTGTAAACGACAGATTTAAACAGACATCTCCAGCATGATGAAACTTCAGGACTTCAGTAGTGACACTCCAAATTAAATCCAAATTTCTATGAAATCCTTTTTTTAACAGCGCAAGAAGCAAGTGTCCATCTCGTAGTCCAAATCACTGAAATCAAAGTTCAGTATTATAGTGTAAGAAT
>NW_015505495.1:937790-941245 GCF_001515645.1 Sinocyclocheilus grahami
TGTTTTTACACATTACTGTGCGATCTAATACTTTTTTCATATTTATCAAGCACCATTTATTTTCAAATGTCCACTTAATCTTTAATATTTGGCCATTTCTTTAGGACGGAAATGCTATAGCCACTGTAATTAAAAGAATGTGGACATCAAAACGTGTAAACTCAAGAGTGAGGGTTTGAGCTTTTATTTTAAAATCGCGAGATAATGATGTATTTTATAAAGTTTGCATGGATTTAATCTGATGAAATGGCGCACGTTGCGTTCCCAGATGAACGTTATAATAAACCCAAACTCACAACAACATGCGCAGATGGAGTTTGAGCCACTCCACACACATGTAAGTGATAACAGTTCCTGTGGAACAGCATTTACTGTGAACGGAGCCGCTGTGTGACGCATGTACGTAACCTACACGCCTATAACTGCATCACGTATAATTATTTAATTCGTAGCATTTGTGAATTCACAGTTATGCTTAATTATAATTTTTAAGCGGGTTTAATATATCATGAGGCCTTGGAAAACGGTCCAATAATGTGTTTTATGGATTCTCGTCCGTGAAATGCGCCACTTCCGGTATTTTGCCGGTTAGTCGACGCGAGCAAAATGAAGTCGAGGGTTTTTAAAAATCGAATAGTCGAATTGAATCGACGAATCGCGGCAGCCCTAGTCTGCTTATTAAGTTACATGTAATGTTTGGGTATATTACTCAGCTTTTTACATAACTTCATTCTCAATTGAGAAACTCGTAGCATTTGAAGCTTTAGACATACAATTAGACTGAAATAAAAAAAATAATTTTTTTTGGCCATTCAGCAATACACCTAGGGCTGCAACTAAAAATGTATTTGATGAAGCCAAATTTTATTGCTTGTATTGATAAATATTCACGTTATCAGAATCAGAATGAGCTTTATTGCCAGGTATGTTTACACATACGAGGAATTTGTTTTTGTGACAGAAGCTTCCACAGTGTAACAGAATGACAGTGACAGAACAAAAAACACAGGAAAAAAAAAAGAGCATGCATGCATTTATTAACAAATGCATGCAAAATATTGTGTGTAAAGGTTGAACTATAAATACTACAATATTACATAATATAATCATATAATTATATAATATAAAAATACAATATAATAAAACAAATGTATTGAAAAATATTTTTTACAAATATAAATGCATGCTAAATGTCGTGTGAAGATTTGAAATCTAAATACTACAATATATAATTATTTTTGAAAATGTTTTATTAGCAAGTATAAATGTATGCTAAATGTCATGTGTTGTGTGAAATATAAATACTACAAAAAAATTCATATAGCTTTTCACATTAATACAATTTTAGAAACATGACAGTTTAAATTATAAAGTAAAATATTCTACTTATATTTCAAACCTTGTTTCAACATTTTTAGCATGCATTTATATTTATTTATTAATAACGGTAGTTTTCAATAAAATACAGGTAATAAAATTAGGCTGTTAATATGCCATTAACAAAATAATAATGATATAATATACAATTAATTCTATATTATTAATATGAATTTCATTGATTTTGGGGTGATGTGACGCCGAGCTGCTGTGTAATTTTGCAGCTGATTGGTTTTGCTTCCCCAACCAGGCCCAGGTGGTTCTTCAGGGAAAGTCCAGGAGTGTCATCATTCGAGAGCTGCAGCGCACAAACCTTGATGTGAACTTGGCTGTAAACAACCTGCTGAGCAGAGATGACGAGGATGGAGATGACGGAGACGACACGGCCAGCGAGTCCTACTTACCTGGAGGTAAACCGACGCAGAAGATGGGTCACGGTAATGACGCTCAAGACTGAGACATTTTAACAAACCTTTCTGACAATACCTTTCAAATTTCCACAGAAGACTTGATGTCACTGCTAGACGCGGACATTCACTCCGCACACCCCAGCGTGATCATTGACGCGGATGCCATGTTCTCTGAGGACATCAGCTACTTCGGCTACCCCTCTTTTCGACGCTCTTCCTTGTCTCGGCTCGGCTCTTCACGAGGTAAAGGCCAAAACACACGGTCTTGCTTGCATACACTCAGTGTCATGAAGCCATTCAGCAAGATTTGTGGAAATGATTGTGCCACAACCACTGCGTTCTTCGTTAATACTGTATTTTTTATATATAAAGTCACAACTCACAACACATTCATGCAGATATGAAATATGAGGAAAATGCTATTGATTTGAAACTGAAGTTTGATGTTTATCTGCTTACCCCCAGGACATCCAAGATGTAGGTGACTTTGTTTCTTCAGTAGAACACAAACGGAGATTTTTAACACAAACTGTTGCAGTCTGTCAGTCTTATAATGGAGGTGAATGGCAATCATGGCTTTGAGAGTAAAAAAAAAACATACACAAACAAAACCAAATTAAAACCTGCGGCTCGTGACGATAGATTGATGTGTAAAGACACAAAACGATCAGTCTGTGCAAGAAACTGAACGGTATTTATATCGTTTTTAACCTCTGATTCACGCAATGTCGTCGTTGTCTTGCTTTACGGCGGATTGCAGACTTATAAGTGCATTACCGCCACCTATCTCTCAAATGGACCATTGACACTCTATCTACAATCTCAATTAGGAGTGTCAATGGTCCGTTTGAGAGATAGGTGGTGGTAATTAGGGATGCAACGATTATAGATTTTGTTGGTACGATTATTGTCTGAGGAATAATCACGGTTTTACGATTATTATGCATTTATTCATTTCCCAACATTACTAATGTATAAAATCACATGAACACTCTTTAGATATTAAAGTGTTATTTATTGCTGGCTTTTGAAACAGAAATAACACAGTAACCAACAATACAGCACAAAATAATAATAAACAAAAGACAAACAGAAGTCCATCTCTCCCATTGGAATTAAAAAAAGGTGACCTCTGCTCTGTAAACATCCACGACAGTATTTCTCTTTTGAAAATAACAAATGGAAATAGATCACAAAAGTATTTAATGTTTTCAGTTTGTACATTCTGTACATTTCTTTTGGACCTGGGGTAGAGACTTTGGAAACATGGTGAAAAAAAATATTGTTGGTTTTTACTTCTGAATAATACTACACCAGGGATAGTAAATAACAAAGTTAATGAAGTAGCCTATTATTAATATACGACTAATATTAACTTTATCTGTCCCACAGGGGAAACTGTCTCTAATGATAGAAATAAACTGAAATATTATTGTAATCAACTGTCATCCATACGTATTAATTTTAATAATCTTTATAATAATACATATGATTTTACATGTGGCCTGAGAAAATCATGTCTATTATTTTGGTTTGTGAGATCGGCGATCACGCTGCGCACGTGTACAAACATTCAGGAGGACACAAACTTCTTGAGAATGCTGCCCTGTGACTTCTATTAATAAAATAGATTAAATAGCCTACTGGAGAGACGCACAGACGCAGGTA
>NW_015505495.1:942436-978216 GCF_001515645.1 Sinocyclocheilus grahami
TAAGTGAACAATAGCCTTTAAATTTACTTAAAATACATATATAATAGCAATGAGGCAATAATAATTAGTTCAAATAAAGTATCAAAAGCAAGAAATCATATGGTTTTATAGAACAAAACCGTTAAAGTACTGTATTATAATAGAGCCACTGATCTATATATAATTATATAATAATATAATCTCTATTGTAGATCAGTGAATAGAGCTAATGTGCAGAACGCATTACAACAAAGGCCTGCAGAGGGCGCCAATGGCCTGACGAATGTTTTTACACATTACTGTGCGATCTAATACTTTTTTCATATTTATCAAGCACCATTTATTTTCAAATGTCCACTTAATCTTTAATATTTGGCCATTTCTTTAGGACGGAAATGCTATAGCCACTGTAATTAAAAGAATGTGGACATCAAAACGTGTAAACTCAAGAGTGAGGGTTTGAGCTTTTATTTTAAAATCGCGAGATAATGATGTATTCTCCTGCGTTTGCATGGATTTATAAATGATTTACCTTACAAATCTGATGAAATGGCGCACGTTGTAATAAACCCAAACTCACAACAACATGCGCAGATGGAGTTTGAGCCACTCCACACACATGTAAGTGATAACAGTTCCTGTGGAACAGCATTTACTGTGAACGGAGCCGCTGTGTGACGCATGTACGTAACCTACACGCCTATAACTGCATCACGTATAATTATTTAATTCGTAGCATTTGTGAATTCACAGTTATGCTTAATTATAATTTTTAAGCGGGTTTATGTAGCTTCGCGTCAGGTGGTTCTTGCCTTCACGTTGTGCATTAAAATCGTTCAGTGTACAGCAAGCCGTGCATTATCCCTTATGTATTTGCTCTTTAGCAGCAGTTTTTTTACAGCAATATTTAAATGACACCCTGGTCATTCGTGGTGTACCCAAAATGGTCCCACACTATCGACAGGCATTTCTCTGGTGGAAATAAAGCTTCGCTGTTTGGTCCCTCTGTCACAGTTAATCTAATGCATGTAGTAGCCTCGTGCCTCTGATAAGCACGCCATTTTAAGCTGGTGCACCGCTAGTGTAACTTTGTTTTCGTTTTGCGCAAGCTGCAACAGTTCCGTTCCGTGTAACAGAAACACTCGGTTTAGCGGAACCTTTACGATTAATTAACCATGACGTTTTAAAGCGCGGTTAATCACGAAACCGGTTAATCGCTGCATCCCTAGCGGTAATGCACTTATAAGTCTGCGATCCGCCATGAATCAATAAGACAACGACAACATTGCGTGAATCAGAGGTAAAAAACTATATAAATACTGTTCAGCCACAGGGTTTAATTTGGTTTTGTTTGTGCATGTTTTTTTTTTTTTTTACTCTCAAAGCCGTGATTCCCATTCACCTCCATTATAAGACTGACATACTGCAACGGTTTGTGTTAAAAATTTCCCTACGGTTTGTGTTCTCCTGAATCAAAGTCACCTACATCTTGGATGCCCTGGGGGTAAGCAGATAAACATCAAATTTTCATTTTAGGGTGAACTATCCCTTTAACAACATTGCTTAATAACAAGTTTGGGTCAGGTCCTGTGGTGTACTTTGAATCACATGCAAATTATACTTTACTAAATTACATGTTGATAAACCAGCATCTGTGAACCGAGTGCTTTACGATCAGCCTCTGGATATCAAATACTTCAAGATACCTTGCTGCATGTTTGTGTTGTGTGTGAGTGTCTGTGCTTTGAGATGGTGTCCAGTTGTCCTGCATGGTCATAGTCGTCGTTTCCCTTAGTGAGCCCTCTGCGAAAGGCCCTGCAGTGCTTACAGTTACCCATAAGACCTTGCAGTTTATACCCGTACATGCTGGACACCCCCCGTCAACGAGATGTTTCCGCTGCTAATGCGACCCACCAACTGACAAAGCCAGACTACAGCGTCCATATGTAGCCCTGTTTTACTTTTAATAAAATATGGATCATTACCTAAATGTGACCCTGGAGCACAAAAGCAGTGTTAAGTCTCTGGGGTATATTTGTAGCAATAACCAAAAATACATTGTATGGGTCAAAATTATTTAAAAAAAGTGTTATGCCAAAAATCATTAGGATATTAAGTAAAGATCATGCTCCATGAAGATATTTTGTAAATTTCCCACCGTAAATATATCAAAACTTTATTTTTGATTAGTAATATGCATTGCTTAGGACTTAATTTGGACAACTTTTAAATGCGATTTTCTCAATATTTTGAGAACCATTTCAAATAGTTGTATCTCGGCCAAATATTGTCCTATCCTAACAAAACCATACATCAATGGCAAGCTCATTTATTCAGCTGATGTATAAATCTCAATCTCGAAAAATTGACTTATGACTGGTTTTGTGGTCCAGGGTCTCAAATGGTCATGGATCCTTTTCACCCGCAGTGTCGTATTTACAGCATAATGGTCAGTTGTTTTTGGTGGTTGGTGTCACAGAAGTACAGCAGAATTAGACTGAAGTAATTGTAACGTGTATGAAATCTCACTATTCCGAGGGTCTTTCCCAGAGAGTGGCTTACTGTTATCCCACTGGTGTGACCCTATTGCATACCAGTTCTCCTTCTCCCCCTAGAGCGAGACTCTGAATTGCTCCGCGAGCGGGAGTCGGTCCTGAGGCTGCGCGAGAGGAGGTGGCTGGATGGAGCCTCCTTCGATGCGGAGCGTGGCTCCACCAGCCGTGAGGGAGAGCCCAGCCTTGACAAGAAGACCGTGCCGCTGCAGAGCCCCGTCACTCTGGGCGAAGAGCTCCAGTGGTGGCCTGATAAGGTGGGCCTTTAAGCCTTCAGTCTCCTAGATTGGGAGACTTCCAATTTCTGTGGTGCATTTTAAGTCTTGACACAATTAAAGGCATAGTTCACCCAAAAATATAAATTCGATCGTCATTTAGTTTCAGACCTGTATTTCTTTCTTTCTTCTGGGAATGTAAAAGATATTTTGAAGAACGTTGGTAAACAAACATTCGATTACTGTTGCCATTGGTTTCCATTTATATGTATGTCCATGGGGAACCGAACATTCTTCAAAATATCTTCTATTGAGTTCTGCAGAAGAAAGCAATGCATACAGGTTTGGAGCAACATTTTTGGGTGGACTATCCCTTTAAGGGTCAGTGATGAATGAACATGTTCTCTGCATTCAGTTTCTTTTTTTGTGAAGAGTCATTAAAAGGCTGAAATATTTGAGGTAAAAGTAGTTTGGCATTTTATTTCTTTAAAAGAAATAGTAGAGCAGATTTGCTTTAAAATACTATTTGTATTATAGTCAGTCAGTGTGGTGTTTGCAACATCCATTTTGTTGTGATGTGATTACTATAAAACCCATTTAGAATCTCATAACTGGATGTCAAGGAAAAGTTTTTTTTTTAAATGTATTTGACTTTTTATGACATTGCAAGATTAGTGCAGTTTCACATGTTAAATGGCATAACTTGCTAATTTGTGTATCAGAATATTTTAATTAAAAAATAATGATTAGGTTTTTAATTAAATTTTTTTTGTATTTATATAAATTTTTCATCAGTTTTAAAGTTAGTAATAATTTTTTTTTTTTTAGTTTTTATTTAATTTATTTTAGTTATTTTAGTACTTCAAGTTAAATTAAATGAAAATGAGAAATGTTGTTTTGGCAGCTAGCTGAAATAAAATAATCAAGTTTTAATTCTAGTTTATTTGTTAACGGTTATTTTATTTCAAGTAACGAAAATGCTTTTTTGTTTTAGTTCGTTTAGAGTCAGTCAATAAACTTTTAAGTCTTATAAACAAGTTTCAGAAACTAATATCAGATTGCGTTTTCTAAGAACTTGAGTGTTTTTAACTAGACTTATTAAAAAGTTCTGCTTTTAATTTTGCACATCCTTATTTGACCTTTTGACTTAATGGCCAGTCTGTTCTGGTAACACTTTTGATTATTAGCCTCCAATTTCCTGGGGTTCATTTATGTGATGAATCATATTTGTGTCGTTGTTGAGTTGCTGCATAATCCTTTGTTGTGTGATCCTTTAGGACTATGTAACAAAGTTTGTCAGCGTTGGGGCTTTGTACTCTGAGATGGTTGCCGTCAGTACCAAAGGTGAACTGTACCAGTGGAAGTGGAATGAGCCCGAACCTTACAGAAACGCACAAGTAATATTTGCAGTACACATCGGACAAGGAATTCCTGTCGCTTTGATTTGATTTAATTGAATCTCATAAATCTTTGTGCATTCGCAGAATCCTTCTATACATCACCCTCGTGTCCTTTTCCTGGGCTTGACTAATGAAAAGATCACCCACCTGTCTGCCAACAGTATCCGAGCCACTGTGGCCACCGAAAGCAACAAGGTAAGAAGACATTTTATTTATTTTCATGTGAGTGGGTGAGAAGGAAGTCATAGGAAGGAGCAAGCGGATACAATAAGATGAGTGATGCACACTTTAGTACCAAAAAATGTCAGATTTACATTAACTTGTATTGTGTAGGTGGCGACATGGGTGGATGAAACTCTGAGCACTGTTGCTGCTAAACTGGAACATGGCGCACAAATGTTCCCGGAGCTGCAGGGAGAGCGTATCATCTCTCTGCACTGCTGTGCCCTGTACACCTGCGCCCAGCTGGAGAGCAGCCTTTACTGGTGGTGAGCAGGCAGGATCATGTCTGATAGTTTGAGCCGTTGTGCTTGTGATCTGTGAATAAATTCTGAGTTTCTTTTTCCTCTAGGGGTGTTGTGCCTTTTAGTCAGCGGAAAAAGATGCTTGAGAAGGCCAGAGCCAAGAACAAGAAGCCAAAGTCCAGTGCAGGCATCTCTTCTATACCCAACATCACAGTAGGAACTCAGGTCGGGAACATGCTATTGTTGTTGACTGCAAACTCGTTTGTCTTTTTCTGTGACGTTACTATACATTACTGTGGTGCTTGGTTATTGCACTTGAATGGCCAGTAGGGATGGGCAATATCTTCTCGTTTGCGATATACCAGTAAAAATTCTCCCCACGATAAGAATGAGTCTTCCCGCGATAATAACGATAAAGTCTAGTTGTTGACATATGTGACCCTGGACCACAAATCCAGTCATAAGTAGCACGTGGTTATATTTGTAGCAATAGCCAACGATACATCGTATGGGTCAATTTTAATTTCATTATCGATTTTTCTTTTATGCCAAATATCATTAGGATATTAAGTAAAGATCATGTTCCATGAAGATATTTTGTAAATTTCCTACCATAAATATATCAAAACTTAATTTTTGATTAGTAATATGCATTGCTAAGAACTTCATTTGGACAACTTTAAAGATGATTTTCTCAATATTTAGATTTTTTTGCACGCTCAGATTCCAGATTTTCAAATAGTTGTATCTCGACCAAATATTGTCCTATCCTAACAAACCATACATCAGTGGAAAGCATATTTATTCAGCTTTCAGATGATGTGTAAATCTCAATTTGGAAAAATTTACCCTTATGACTGGTTTTGTGCTCCAGGGTCACATATGGCTGAGATACAACTATTTGAGGTTGCAAAAAAAATCAAAATATTGAGAAAATCGCCTTTAAAGTTGTCCAAATGAAGTCCTTAGCAATGCATATTACTAATGATAAATACATTTTTGAAATATTTACGGTAGGAAATTTACAAAATATCTTCATGGAACATGATCTTTACTTAATATCCTAATGATTTTTGGCATAAAAGAAAAATTGATAATGAAATTGACCCATACAATGTATCGTTGGCTATTGCTACAAATATCCCCGTGCTACTTATGACTGGTTTTGTGGTCCAGGGTCACGTGTGTCATTTTTAAGTAGCGTAATTAGTTTGGTACGGTTCACAAACATGCAAAATAGTCAACAGAATTGTGATGCATGTTTGTGGATCATGAAAAACATGATAGATTTTTGCCGTCACGCCCACCCCAATTGAGTATTACAGTGATGACGTCACGTTTTCCCGTAGGTGTGCCTGAGGAATAACCCTCTATATCACGCTGGAGCCGTGGCCTTCTCCGTAAACGCCGGGATCCCTAAAGTGGGAGTTCTGCTGGAGTCCGTGTGGAACATGAATGACAGCTGCCGCTTCCAGCTCCGCTCGCCCGAGAGCCTGAAGAACATGGAGAAGAACACCAAGACACAGGAGACCAAGTAAGATGACTGTTTTTCTGTCACCAAACACATGCATGGAGGCATTTATGCTAAAATTGATGTGCTATTGGTTGTGCTTGTTCTTGCCATCAGGACGGAGAGCAAGCCAGAGCTGGTGAAGACGGAAATGGGCCCTCCTCCCTCGCCAGCGTCCACATGCAGTGACACTTCCTCCATCGCCAGCAGCGCTTCTCTGCCCTACAGTACGTACACTGCACTGTGACAAACAAATCGGTGACATTTACGGTAAAATACCGTCAGCTGTGGTTGCCAGAACTTCTCCGTGAAAAATATGGTTGCAACATTTTAGGTTTCACAGACTTGACTTAAATTCACAATAAAAAAAACGTATTCCATTAACTGATGTAATGTTAATATACCAACCTATTGAAGTACTAATATCTGTTTTGAACCATTTGTAATACACTGATAACCACCAAACACAGGTGGTGATGAGAAAGTCACATGATGAATCAAAGCTCATCACAAACAGCTTTTCTACGAGCTGAGGATGGAAATACTTATATTATATGGAAGATGCACACAGTGATTCACACGAACACTAAACACCATCATGGTAACACGCATTATGCTGAAATAAAGCAATACACATTCATTTAACAACATTAGGTGTAAGATAAAACCCTAATGTACACAACTGATAAGAAAAAACTAAGAAGAAACAGTTATTTCAATTAAAAAACATCAAATATGAAGTGTCATGCAGGGAATTCTGGGAATGTAACTTTTTTACGTTTTTTCACTGTAAATTATAAAATGACTTTCTTTTTCACTTCCAAAAATCGTACTTTTAACAGTATTTTACTGTAAAATAACATTCAATGTTATTACAGTTATTCACCATATATAGTATGGAAACTTAGTCAACCAATTAACAGGTTTTTACTGTAGCATTTTTACTGTTAAAATCATGATCATTGTTGCACAGGGTTTATATTGACCTAAAAATTTGATGTAGAAAGAATTTTCGCTCCGAAATTGCAAGTAAACTTCTCAAACAATTACAAAGTGGCTAGTAACAAATTGAACCAAATGTGAGGTTTTGAAGTACAAAACCTAAAATAGTGATTTCTTGTAAAAAGTGCTGCAGTAATCTTTTTTTATTTACAGCTAACCTGTAAGTTGTAAGTAAAACAACAAAAATACAGTTTCAGTGTTTCTACTTCAAAATGTCATGTTTAATTCAATGTGTTACTTGCTTTTATTTGTAAAAAAAAAAAAAGTGCTATTTCTGAGTGAAAATTGTTTCGAAGATGCATTTTTATTTTTGCTGTGTGTGCATTTCTACTGTCATTTCACACATTTCTCCATAATGGAAGTGTCCTAGTTATGACGCAGCAATAAGGATGGCAGTGTAAATCAGTGTGTAAATGCAATAGTCACTTGCCCAATTGGATGTGCGCTGCATTTAATTAGGTTTGTTTGCATGTGAAGCTTGTTTGTTTTCTAATCATGGCCTTCCTCGCATCTTTGAAACATTTTATTAAACTGTGCTGCTTTAAGTTCTCTTAGGAAATTATATTACTCTGCTAACACCAACCCTGAATCCATTTGAGAGTTTATGTATAGGTTTTTGTATTGCTTATTCATACTAGCGTTCTCTATTCTATCTGTTTTCTTTTTATTTATTATATATAAAAACCTTGCTACGTGTACTACGTTAGACTAACCGAGACTTGTCAAGCACTTACATATTATTGCTTTTTTGTTGGTTTTGATTGCTTCTATTGTCCTCATTTGTAAGTCGCTTTGGATAAAAGCATCTACTAAATGTAGCCTAATTGGATTTCATCTTGTTACTCGCCATGCAAATAGCCAAGGAAGCTGGCGTGGCATTACATAAGTAGTTTGAACTGTTTAAACATTTCTGTTTGGTCTTCTGTGAGACACCAAAAGATACTTGGCTGCAGTGTTTTGCCATTGCTAACTGATTACCTGCTGTGCTACAGAGCGTAGGCGCTCAACGCCGGCTCCAAAGGAGGAGGAGAAAGTCAATGAAGAGCAGTGGCCTCTACGAGAGGTCGTTTTCGTGGAGGACGTTAAAAACGTCCCCGTGGGAAAGGTGGGTGCTGGCGTACACGTCGATCCAGTGGAGACTGAAACTACAAGCCTATTTTCTCCACTGTTTTTTGATTTATTGTCTGCATTTTTGCAACCTTTTAATCTAATAAGAATTACCAATGATGATCGATAAGCTTACTGTTTTTCTTGACGTGTGACATTCCTGTCTGTGTTTTGTCTCTGGTCTGTGTGTGATGCTTTGCTATGACACCTCATTTGCAACAGTTCTCTCTTTTGAACTCAAGGTGCTAAAAGTCGATGGTGCATATGTTGCTGTGAAATTTCCAGGGACGTCGAGCAGCGTGAGCAGCCAGAGCGCAGCTCCCACTGACTCTGACCCTTCCTCACTGCTGCAAGACTGTCGCCTGCTCAGAATAGATGAGCTACAGGTAAACGCACAAAAACACGCTCTTGCATTTGCTGAAACATTGATGCATAATTCAAAATGCTGTTTTGATGAAGAAATTGATTTATTTTTAATAGTCACTACTTAACATATTGCATTTCATACAAAGTAATACAATAATTGGTGACTCGGTCTGAAACTGAAATATGTGGCTTAAATGATGTAGGTCCAAATTATTTTTAAACAGTCTCTGGCTGTGAGTTGTCAACAAATATAACAAATATACATGAACAATTGGTATTGAATCTGTCTATATCGGGGGTTTTCAAACTTTTTAATGCCAAGGATCCCTAAATATGATGATTACTTTGCAAAGAAACATCCTTTTAAAAAAATGTATACAAAAAATAAAACAAAATAAAGACAACAAAAATTAAATATATTAGTTACATTATTTTATTATTTAAATACATTTTCTACATTTAAATGATTTACTTTTATTCTGAAAATTTGACTGAAAATATCTACTTTTAAGTTGACCGCGTATGTGAGATTAATATTTTTTTCTTTAAAAATTAACACACAGTTTTGTGAAATCTTGCCGTTTTATACAGTGGGTATAGAGAAAAATCACCCCCATTTCAAATTAAGGTGTAGAACCATCTCAAGGATGCTCAGAAGAAATGGACAGCACCTGAGTTAAATATATGAGTGTCACAGCAAAGGGTCTGAATACTTAGGACCATGTGATATTTCAGTTTTTCTTTTTTAATAAATCTGCAAAAATGTCAACAATTCTGTGTTTTTCTGTCAATATGGGGTGCTGTGTGTACATTGAGGGAAAAAAATTAACTTAAATGATTTTAGCAAATGGCTGCAATATAACAAAGAGTGAAAAATTTAAGGGGGTCTGAATACTTTCCGTACCCACTGTATATATATATATATATATATATATATATATATACACACACACACACACACGTATATGAAGAGTTCATTTGCAAAAACGGATAACTCCGTTTTTAACCATTTTCAAAAATCAAGTTTTTTCGTTGTGCATTCCAATTAATCTCAATCAAACTGCAGTTGGGTTACTTTGATTAGGTTAAAAATAACTAAAAATTACAGCTAACTAACACAATAAAACATGATTACATAATAAAAAAACATGATTTTTGATTATGTTAAAAAATAACAAAAAATTCAGCTAACTAACACTAAAACACAATGAAAACATAATAAACATGATTTTTGAAAATAAAAAAAAACGTTATCTGTTTTTGCAAATAAACTCTTCATATGAATATGTATATAAATAATTATATTTGTATATATTATGTATAATATAATATATAATGTGTAATATTTTAGGTATAAGGTTTAAGCTGATGTTTGTATTTAAATCTTGTACTTTTTATTTTTTTTGTAAAAAATCTTTCTGCTTGTAAATGTCTCCTTGTATGCCTTTAATAACAGGGTGTCCGCGGGTCCTTAAAAAGTCTTAATGTCTTTAACGTTTTCCTAATATAAGGCCTTAAGTCTTAAAATGTCTTAATTTCGGATTCGATGGGTCTTAATTATTTTTGGTCTCATTATCGCTAAAATATCTTCAGTCTGACGGAGCTAATGACTTTACAATCATTGGACAGACCGAAGATTTGTTCTTCCCGCGGTAAGTTACTGCATCATCAGAGAGAATTGCAGTAAGTTAGCAGAATACAGAATACAAGCTCGCGCTGAGGCTCACTCTGTTTGTCTCGAGACTTCAGAACAAATGAGCGTGACAGCACACAAACTCAGAAACACACTGAGGTAAAAATTCACAATGTTTAGTTTATTCATTACATGATATAGTTAAGTAACACCATGACAAGTGAGCTATTTTACTCAATATTCTCACGACACAAAACAAACAAACATTCAAAACACCTACAGAGTGCACGCATTACGTGAAGTCTAGCGCTCTGCCTGATCACTGCATGATTCAGTCTATTAAAATACATTCAGAATGATCACAAATTCAAGACATGGGGACAGAAAATGTGTATATTTATACTCAAGTTCACATGGAAGAGTGCCTTTTTTCTCCAAAAATTACCATATACAAATATTTGATATTGAAATGTTAGATATTGATTTTTTACAACAGTTCAATAAACTAGAAGTTTTAAGAGACTTGCGTTTTAGACATCATATTGCCTGATTTTGCTCTATTTCGCCAACAAAAATCATTCCGAATACAGCCACAGCGCTGTTTTGTGTCTCTGAGCAACATGACGGTGTTTCGTTCCTGAATGAATCAACAGTTTAAAGAAAAATGGCGCAAAAAAGGTAAAATGCCCATAAAAGGTAAAAATCTATTTAAACTTATCTGACCACCACACAGAATATGAAAAACTTTAGGAGTCAGCTGTCCACGAAAGTCCTTAAGATAACACACTCAATCAGCTGAATGAATGACTCAATGCTCACTCATTAGTTCAGTTGAGAAGTTTGTTCATGAATGTCAACATTTATTATTTGTATATTCATAAATGCATTTAAAACATTAATCTTATAACATTATTTATTGCAGTTGTAATTATTGTTATTTGCAGTGTAAATTATTTAATCTGACTGGTAGCAGCCCTATAGTGTATATTGAATTTATTGATAAATTGTAATAAAATGTGTATTTCCATTACAGGTTTAGGTCTTAAATTTCATATAAGATGGTATTAAAAAGGTCTTAAATTTAACTTGTTCAAGTCTGCAGAAACCCTGAATAAGGAAAAACACATTATTTGATAAGTTTTCATTGCACCTCTAAAGTATTTTTTAATAGGCTTCTAAATTTTTCAACATTTCTTTGGGGAAAAAGTAAGCAAGCCCTGAACATTAAATTAAATACCAGATACAGTTTGTGTAACTGAAATGCCAACAATAACAAGAAAAAAAATATATAAACAATCCTGAAATACGCACAGGACCCTTATTTTGAAATGCCCTTTTTAATTCTTCCAGCTGCTCATTCAGACAGATGATAGATTAAAAATGCACTCTAACAACTAATATTACAATATTAATATTACACCAACATCTGTTGGCATAAATACGCATATTCATATTCACGTATGATCTTAAATTAAACTTTTTTTTACTTTTTTTTTTTTTACTTTTTAAGGACCTACATTGTCACATGTACTAAAACATTTTATAGCTCACACACGCAAATGTGAGTGAAATGCTTGAGCCCTGATTTCTGGTTGATATATTGTTTGCTCTGCATTTCAGAAGCAGACGCTGATGCAGCACGTGCTGCGCTGTGATTACGAGGCGTGCAGGCAGTACCTGATCAGTCTGGAGCAGGCCATGCTTCTGGAGCAGAACCCTCACGCTCTGGACGCTCTGCTGGGTCACCGCTGCGACGGCAACCGCAACATCCTCCACGCCTGTGTCTCCGTCTGCTTCCCTGTCAGCAACAAGGAAACCAAGGAGGAGGAAGGTAAGAACACAATGTTTTTAATGTGTTTTCAGTGGCACTGAGATGTTATTACAAGGGGTGCACATACACTACCGCTCAAAAGTTTGGGATCAGTAAGACTTGTAATGTTTTTTAAAGAAGTCATCAAGGCTGCATTTATTTGATCAAAAATACAGAAAAAAAACATAATCTTGCTAAATGTTATTACAATATAAAATAATGGTTTCTATTTTAATATCCTTTAAAATATAATTTATTTCTTTGATGCAAAGCTGAATTTCCATCAGCCATTACTCCAGTATAAAGTGTCACATTATCCTTCAGAAATCAGTATAATATGCTGATTTATTATTAGAATTATCAACAGTTTTGTTGCCAAATATTTTTTTGTAAACTGCAATACTTTTTCAGGATTCTTTGATGAATAAAAAGTTAGAAAGAACAGCATTTATTCAAAATATAAATCTTTGCTATCACTTCATATCAATTTAACACATCCTTGCTGAATAAAAGTTTTAATTTCTTTCAAAAAAAAGAAAGAATAAAAATGTACTGACCCCAAACTTTTGAACTGTAGTGTATATTGTTAGAAAAGATTTCTATTTTAAATAAATGCTCTTCTTTTTAACTTTTTTTTTATTCATCAAAGAATCCTGAAAAAAATTATCACGGGTTCCAAAAAAAAAATTAAGCAGCAAGAGTTTCAACACTGATAATAAATCAGCATATTGGAGTAATGATGCTGAAAATTCAGCGCTGCATCACAGAAATACATTATATTTTAAAGTATTTTAAAATAGAAACCATTATTTTATATTGTAATAACATTTTGCAAGATAACTGTTTTTTTTCTGTATTTGTGATCAAATAAATGCAGCCTTGATAAGCACAAGAGACTACTTTAAAAACCATTACAAGTCTTACTGATCCCAAACTTTTGAGCGGTAGTGTAAGTGGTGCGCATGCACAAGCAAAATAAAAAGTGTGCTGTGGAAAAGTTCAGACCACTCACTCGGTTTTAGATCAACTATCTGTAATACTGTAGAAGATTTCCATCCAAACTGAAAATGTAAATCTAGGTTATACGCTGCCGGTTTCACAGCAAAATGCAAACTGACATGTAACTCGCTAACGCTCTTCACTCGGCAGTGCATATACTTACTTGCCGGCAACCCACCAAAATAAAAGCTTGCTGATTTTAGGTTTGAAAATTATGGGAATTGATCTAAAAGATGAAAAGGAAAAAAGTTAATTTTTAGGTGTACTATAAAATAATTGTATTTTGATTTAATACTCAGTTTATTTTAAAATATGGTGTTATCACGCTATTTTGTTTATTATTTTTTATTTAAAAAACAGACTAAATAAAATGCAATAATATTATTAAGTTATTGTTTATAGTTATATTTAATGGGTCAAACTATGTGCAGTGTGAGCACCAGCCCAAATCTCCAGGTGCTCTCATGAGAACCAGACTGAAAAATGTATGTGCACCCCATGTTATTATAGTTTTTATTAAAGGTATAGTTTCCCAAAAATGAAAAGTATCATATACTCACTCTCCACTTGTTCCAAACCTGTATGAGTTTCTTTCTTTTACTGAGCACAAAAGAAAATATTTCTTGACCGTAGCCATTAGGGCTGTGACGGTGGCAGATTTTTTAGTTTCGATTTTTTAATGGAACAATTACTGCCGATGACGCGCGCTCCTCTTCACTTCGCGCCAGGCGCGAGTCAAGCGAGCACGGAAACGATACTGTGCTCAAAGTGTGTGCTCTTCAAT
Organism: Sinocyclocheilus grahami; assembly: GCF_001515645.1. Classification (NCBI taxonomy): domain Eukaryota; kingdom Metazoa; phylum Chordata; class Actinopteri; order Cypriniformes; family Cyprinidae; genus Sinocyclocheilus; species Sinocyclocheilus grahami. The sequence goes on from NW_015505495.1 coordinate 956,258, forward strand.
TGCACACACAAAGTCGCCGGCGCGCTGTAGCCTGTATCCTTTCATATCAAAGCGCGAAATAAACTACGTGCATGCAATGCCGTGGTCAGTTAAGTCATGAAGTTACCAAAAAGGCGATTAAAGCTGCCTTAAAACTGCATGCATGTAATATATTTTATATGAGTCACATTTAAGAACATGTCTCTGAAATGGTTTTCAAAACTGTCAGCCCAGCACTGTCTCCCTCATCTAACACACCCGATTTAACTCGTCAGCTCGTGTTTATTTTAGCACTTCCGTCAGTGAATACGCAGCCTGCAAAACACTCAAATAAATATCAAAGAAATAATACAGTTAAACAAGAAAATAGCCCAAAATAAGAAAGTTGAATACACCCTGTCTACAGGACGTGAGCTGTGCGGCGCGGCGCGACAAAATACTATAAAACTCATTATAATCAGTGATGCGACACGACATGACAAATCCCCGACTGGAAACTGCCTCGTCCTATTTATGAGGTACTGACACAGAGTTCAAATGTCCTGTGTAGACACTAGACAGACTCAACCTTTTGCGACGCAGCGGTGTCGCGTCCGGTGTAGACATGGTTCACTGTTCCGCTACTGTTATTACACTTGTATACAAAACTTCATACCTTTAGCGTTTCACATGTCATGCACATTTGATATTTATGTATTATGCTTGTTATAGAGTGTGTGACGTCACGTGCACTACCGCTGGTGGCAGTAGACATGGTTGTCACGGAGACCGTCACAGCCCTAGTAGCCATTGACTTCTATAGTATTTTTTCCATAATTTGAAAGTCAATGGTTAAGGCCCATTCACACCAAGCACGATAACTATAAAGATAACGATAAAGATATAGTTCTAAAAATCGTTCTCCATATTAAAGTATAGCATAGTTCACACCATAACTATAACGATACAGAGGAACGATATCGTTGGAATCACTTTCAAAACTATTTTTTCCCAGCTGATGAACGATAAAACACTGACAGCCAATCAGAATCCATCCTGCTGTAATGAGCTCAAGAATTAAAACGGCAGACGAGCGTGCGCTTAGAATAAACAAGATATCGTTCGCTGGTGTGGACGCTAATATCGTTATCTTTATAGTTCTCGTTCTTGTTGTGAACGGGGCTTTACATTCAACTGTTTGGTTACAAACATTCTTCAAAATATATTTTGTGTTCAACAGCTGAAAAAATTCATACAGGTTTGGAATGACTAGAGGGTTAGTAAATTAAATGAATTGTAATTTTTGGGTGAACTGGTTTTTATGTTTTCTGTCTATTTGTATTTATTAGTTTTTTTTTTATGTCTATAGTTTATTTCAGTTTTAATTGTTTAGCACTTACTCAAAAAATAGAAATGTTGCTGTGGCATCTAACTGAAATTTGTTTTATTTCATTAAACATTTATTTATTTATTAAAAGCATTTAACAATTAACTGAAGTAAAATAAACTGAAAGCCATATTTTAAGTAACAAAATGACGAGTGACCTGTGGAGACATCATGTGGCGAGGCAGCTCACTGGATTGATTGGAGCGCAGCTGATGTTCGATGTTTTTCCAAACCCAGCCTGAGATGACTTGAGTGCTGTGCGCTGTGTTTCAGAAGCAGAGCGGTCTGAAAGGAACACGTTCGCTGAGAGGCTGTCCGCTGTCGAAGCCATCGCCAATGCCATTTCAGTGGTGTCCAGCAACAGCTCGGGGAACCGCACCGGATCATCCGGCAGCCGGGGGTCAGTGTTCAGATTCACTGGGATACGGAAAACCATTTCAACAAACTATTGGCAGTTTTACAAACTTCAAAGATTAATAGAGGATGTAGCACATGGAAATAAATAAATTGCAACAATTATTGCACTAACTTTTTTTTTTTTTTTTTTAAGTAGTGAAGCATAGACATTTCAAAATAAGAGTCCAGGTCTTTTTTTGGGCTTGTTTGTAAAATCTTTTTTTCTGGGTATTGTTGGTGTTTTGGTTACACGATTAACTGTGTCGGGCATTTAATTCAACGTGGCTTCTCTCTGACCACCTGTCACAAAAAGGAAAGACTGATAAAATTTCTTTAATACATTCATTGTATTGATTTTACTGGTATCGACACGTCTTTTAATTGCTTTTCTATAAACACATTATTATCGTATCAGCAAAATCCAATAGCAGTCGACCTGTAATTCGTATGTGTTTATATATTAGCAATTAAATTTCAATACATATGTATATATTGAATTAAACGTGTCTTTAGTATTTTAAAATTGTACTTAAATGTGTGTCGCAGCCTTGTTTAATTAAGTAAAAGAATCTGAGATGCATGGTTTGCTTTGAGATTGTATGGGTTTGTTCTATATCCATGCATTCAAACTGTTATACATTTTGATCAGTTCATGCATTCCTTTGGAATTGAAACCATGGCTTTGGTGTTCAGAGCAACAAGAGTAATATAACATGATAATCTCTTTTCTACTTCTGTATTAGATTGTTTGGTGTACAGTAGGGCTGTCAAAATGGCTGAAAAACTAAATTCGAATTTTGTAGTTAAATATTATCTAAATTTGAATTGGATTCGAATTTAAAAGGCATAATTTTAGTTAGGGTGAAGAAAAGCTTTTGGCTTCTCTCCTGAGGCCACAAGAGGGCGCATCGAGCAAAATATTACTAATGCACGTTTATTCAAAGCATAAGATAACATGACTATCGGTGAAAAAAGTGCATAATGTTTATAAACCAATTATAATTAAGTTGCTTAAACAACTATAAACAAAACAGCATCATGTATGTATGCATAGTTTAATACAAAGGGCCGAAAGCCAATCACAAAGAGTAAATTTTTCATTTAAAAACATGAGATACAGTGGGATGGGAAAAACCCTGCCATAAAGTCAAGATGTTTTTTCAAAGTTCAACTTGCATTAATTTTACATGGCTTTCTAAACATGCGGCTCTTTTGTGCGAGACGTGAGTGCAACGCTGATAGATGTCCCTCTAGAAAATGAGCAAAATATGCGTTCTGTGTGAACGGCTTGGTTTCAGTTTTGACGTAAACAAGATCTTCTCCGCATTGACGTTCTCTTTTGCCGCAATATTTGTAATTAATAATGCAGCAGTGCCACATCTAGTGACTTCAACTGGATTGGCTGACAAAAACATTAAAATGCGATGACACTTACATCGTCATCATCGTATCTCGTGCGCCGCTGATAAGGCTGCCTCCTTAACGCACACCTAAAATGTGGATTTTTATTTTAAATTCGACGAATATTCGAAATTCAAACTTTTTTTTTTTGACAGCCCTAGTGTACAGTTGTTTCACTTTCATTGTTCTCGTTTCTGTAGCTTGCGCTTGAGAGAGATGATGAGGCGCTCCCTCCGCGCTGCAGGTTTGGGCCGCCACGAATCCGGCCCTTCCTCCAGCGACCACCAAGACCCCGTTTCACCCCCTATTGCTCCTCCCAGCTGGGTACCAGACCCTCCACCGATGGATCCTGGTGAGTGCAGCAGTTTTTGGGTCGTAACCGATGTATTGCATGCATGCGATAGCCTGATGACTTACAAAACTATCTTCTCTGCTAGATGGTGACATTGATTTCATCTTGGCCCCTGCAGTGGGCTCCCTTACCACTGCCTCCACAGGCACCAGCCAGGGTCCCAGCACTTCCACCATCCCAGGTACGTGAACCGGTCTCCCAAAGGACTTTCTACACCAGTGGTTCTCAACTGGTTTTGCTTTAGGACCCAGATTTTGCTTTGTACTTCAATGGTGACCCAATCAGAGCAGTGTTGTTTTAGTATGATTGATTAGTATTATTCGATTATAGTGTTTTTATTTTATATATATTTCAAATTATATTTTATATATGAGTCAAAGACGTTAAGATGTCTGCATCAAAAGAAATTTACAAAAGTTATTATGATCATAGAAAGCACATTAAATGCAAGTAAAGTGTCTACTTTTAAGATTTCAAATAAGTTTTTGGAGAATAAAATGTCAAAATTTGGTTGAAATAATGTTACATTGTCATTCAGTGTAACACAATATTTATGTAAAAATTCAAACAACATGCTTATTCTGATGTGTACATATTAAAATATATAAAAGAATAAGGGAGCATATTAAATATGATTGTTTTAAACGAGTAAAAAATTCTTACTGACAAATGGGCAAAACCTAGGATAGTGGCAAATTTAAAAAATGTAAAATTACAGCTAATTAGTATTTGGGGTGAAAGTAATTAGTCTTTTAGTATGTCATAAATTGATTTTGTTGTAAATATGCCTGACAAGATTGTTACACTGAATTACATTTTAGTGGGTCTCGTCTGTAAATCAGGGGAAAATGTATGACATTTATTTTTTGCTCAGAAAAACAAAATTGCAATTAAATTAAACAGAATTTTAAGAGAGAGCATTTATTTAATTTTTATTTTTTTTCTGAGCTAACTTTAATTGTAATGTTTTAGTAATTTTGTTGTTGTTTTTTCGTCTTTTAAATGTATTATTTATTTATAATTATTCTTATTTATTATTCTTATTTAAATATTTCTATGTAGTATTTATTAAAACATTTTTTTAAAAGTTATTTAAGTTCAAGCTAAATTGAAATGAGAAATGTTTTATTTCAATGAATGTTTATTTTATTTAAAGTAACATTATATATATATTTTTTATTGTTTTAGTTGTTTCAGTTAACAATAACCCTGAATCAGAATATACCTGCAACCTTTTTGGGTCACAGTCCTTCCAGTCCTGTCATTTATAAAACTCTCTTGTAGCATGTTTTCAGTATTTCCTCTGTCTTCTGAAGGACCTTCATCTGAACCATCAGTAGTGGAATCTAAAGACCGGAAGGCAAACGCACACCTGATACTGAAGCTAATGTGTGACAGCGTCGTCCTGCGACCTCACTTGAGAGAGCTGCTTTCTGCCAAGTGCGTCACCCTCCTGCAGCTCTGAATGATAGCCGATTTCCCGTTAGCGGTCTTTGAGTGTTTGTTTTGCTGTTGTTTGATAGGGATGCTCGTGGGATGACTCCATTCATGTTGGCGGTGAGCGGGAGAGCTTACCCAGCAGCCATTACTGTTTTAGAAGCAGCACAGAAAATAGCCAAAGGTGAGTACATGGCTGCAGTTTAACTCAGTGTTATTTTAGTATTAAAGCTCCCATGTCATGCTGCTTTTTGGATGGTTTTATATAGGCCTGAGTGGTCCCTAGTACTGTATCTGAAGTCTCTTTCCCGAAATTCAGCCTTGGTCCAGAATTTCAGCCACTACGAGCCAGTCCCACAATGAGCTTTCCTTAGGACGTGCCATTTCTGTGTCTGTAGCTTTAAATGCTAATGAGGAGGAGAGAGGCGGGGCAACTGCCATGCTTCGCTCATTTGCAAGCCATGATGTCTCTCGAGGAAAAAAAATATTGCGCTCGCCTCGCACGGTAGTAGCTCATTTTCTCATGGGCGGGCCAAATTCTCTGGGCGGGCAAAGCAGAGAAAGGGGAGGTAACCTTTCCCCGTATGACGACATAAAGGGAAGATTCCAGATTGGGCCATCTGAGCTTTCATTTTCTCAAAGGCGAAGCAGGATACCCAGGGCTCGGTTTACACCTATCGCCATTTTTAGCCCCTGGGGGACCATAGGCAGGCTAGGGGAACTCATATTAATGTTAAAAAACCTCATAAAGTGAAATTTTCATGCCATGGGACCTTTAATAATGTACCATTATAGTTTTTGTTTAGATTTAATTTTTATATTTCAGTTTTTTAGTTAGTTTGTAATTTTTTGTCTTTTTTTTTGTATATAATATAATTTAATTTATTTTAGTACTAATTTTTTAGTTTTCATTTTTAGTAACGAAAATAAGAAATGACTATTTTTTTATTTAATGTTTATTTTATTTTAAAAAAAATTGTTTAATGTCTATATAAGTTTTTTTTGGGGGGTTTAGTATTTATTTTTTTTGTCTATAGTTTTTTTTTTGTTAGTTTTTTTTATTTTATTTTAGTACTTCAAGTTAAACTACACAAAAATGAGAAATTACAATTTTAAGTTTTTTTTCCTCCAATATTTTCATTTAACATTTTATTTTAACTTTTTGTCATTTTTGTTAGTTTTTTTATTTTAGTTTTATTTTAGTACTTATTTTAGTTTTATTACATCATTTTAATTTTTTTTTATTTTTTTTTATATATATATTTTGTTTAATTTTAGTTAACATTATTTCAAATAACAAATATTTTTAATGGGTTTGGTTAACTGTAATAAACTTGGTTTAGCTTGCTGAGATGTATTTGTCATGTTTCGAAACATTTAGAGAGCATTAGATGCCCTTTTTGTGTTTATAATTCGTATCTGGATCGTATATTTTTGTCTAGGTGATCTGGGTCTCGGAGAGAAAGAGGATGCAGCGTCTGTGTTCATGGAGATGATCTGTCCTTCAGGAACAAACCCAGATGACTCTCCCCTCTACGTCCTGTGCTGTAACGACACCTGCAGCTTCACCTGGACTGGAGCTGAACACATCAACCAGGTACAAACTCCAGTGCAATCTATTTCAATTAAATTGTTTTAGAGATATTTTCAAAGACATTCTTTATGTAAAAAACTGCTGAGAAGCACTGAGCTGAATTATTTTATAGAATGGCACTGTGTGGTTAACTGTAGTTGTATGTTTTCAGGACATCTTTGAGTGCAGAACTTGCGGCCTGCTGGAGTCTCTGTGCTGCTGCACTGAATGCGCCAGAGTTTGTCACAAGGGTCACGACTGCAAGTGAGTGCAATGCCATAAAATCATTTGAACTTGACACCTAATTTTCTGCATCATCACTTGTGTCCTTGTCCTTATCCTTGTATGGAAGAACGAAATCCTTGAATGCAGTGCAAACATGGTTGTTAACGGTAACTTAAACCGTTATAAAAAGTTTATTAATTGAAATGAAGCTTAAAGAAAATATAAATATTTCATGAAAAACTCAGAAATCTTGTCTTGGCAACTAACTGAAATAAAATCAGTTGAAGTACTAAAATTAACTGAAAGATGAAAAAATAAAAATGAAAGCTAAAATTATATAGGAAGTAATAAAAATGCAATGAAGCATATAACAAAATTACTAAAACTAAAGTTAAAATGAAAACTGAAAAAATAAACATAAAAAAGACAATAAAAATCAAAGCTAATTAAAATATTAATAAATACTATAGTAGTATATAAATAATACAAAAATAACACTGATTGCAACAAGCTTTGTGTAAAAAAATCAAGCTGATTAGTGATGTAACAATTCACTCAACTCACGATTCGATTCACAATTTGATTTTCTCAAAAAAAAATTAAACTATATTAAGACAAATTATAAATGAAAAGGTGTCCTTTTATTATTGCTTGGACAAAATGCTGCACATTTCTTTGTGACACAGAAATATGTCAAATAACAAAACTAAATTGAAATTTTTAAAACAAACCCCAAATAAGACAAAAACACCTCTTCATATAAACAAAGGCTTGTCTGTGCTCTTGCCATTAAAAAATTAGAGACAACCACTGCATTTGAATCACAATCCAAACAAAGATGCTGAATGCATGCTGCATGAGCAGTTTAAAAAAAAATCTAAATTCGATTGTATTTTAAAACAAAAACGGAATGCTCTGACTTTAGTTTTGTGAAACTATACTACATAAAACATCTGCAGGAAACCGAAACAGATGATGGGCTGAATAAGACGCAGATTCACTCTCTGACAGCAGGTGGCGCTTGTGGAACAGCAGATACAGCATTTCTTTGACTGTAAACAAAGCTGCGCAGCGCTTATGAACGCTGCTTTAATATGCATTATACAGAGACGTGATGAAAAAGAAAATACCGTCTAAACTTTTCTAAAGACAGTCAGTTCCCCTCAGAGATACATTCACATAAACTCACTCCCCCAAATGTATCGCGATTCGTTGAACACCTCAACCAATTTGAATCGTCACATATTTGCATCGATTTTCATCCGGCCCGCGGTGAATCGTTACATCCCTACAGGTGATGCAAGCTAAATGTTGATTTATTACTGAAAGCTGTACTTTTCAAAAAGTATGTAGAGAAACATTTACTGCTAGACTGTGGACTGCATGTATTTTTATACTTCTATTGCTTATATTGAGTATTGTGCTTTTAGCCTAGCAACGTGTTGGCACTGAACTTTCTGAAATCTAATAAGTTGCTGCCAATCAAAAGTTTTCCAGAACTATTACTTATGGGCTTACGTTTCAGTTGCTGTAATCACTAGAAGGCAGCAAGGTAGTTCACAAGGTTGTAAAACAGTAATCTGTCTTGTTTCTTCTCCAGACTGAAGAGAACGTCTCCCACCGCATACTGTGACTGCTGGGAGAAGTGTAAATGCAAGACCCTCATCGCGGGCCAGAAAGCAGCTCGTTTGGATCTGCTCTACAGGCTGCTGACCACCACTAATCTAGTTACCACTCCTAACAGCAGGTATGTTCAAGGAATGAGTCCTTTAAGTCCTGCTCCAACTTTCTGTTGCCAGACCGTTTTACGGGGTCATCAGGACAACGTCCGGCCAGTGTTCTGTGTCCTGAGCGCCGTTTGTTTGTGTCTGGCAGGGGAGAGCACATCTTGCTGTTCCTGGTGCAGACTGTTGCAAGGCAGAGCGTGGAGCATTGCCAGTATCGACCACCTCGGATACGAGAGGACAGGAACCGGAAGGCAGCCAGCGCTGAAGGTGTGTCTTTGAGTAGGGAAGTGATCTGGGTCTGGATTTGTGAAAATCTTTTCTTTGAAACATTCTTAAAATCTTCTTGGAATTTATTTTAAGTGCAGTTTCTCAAATAAAAAATTGTAGGATTTGTTTTTTTTTTTGGTCCCTATTTGAGTTGTTTTTGTATTGTTACTGAATTACAAATTTAGCAAAAAACATCATGCTTAATAATCATTATGAACGATTATTATTGACATTATCGATCATTGTCTCACTTCAGAGTACTTGTGTACATTATGCACACAAAGAGCAAAGATAAGCTTTTCAAAATGAAAACAAAAAGAAAAGTCAAACTAAACTTGCTGTCGTTGTGTTCATTATGTTAACATGTTATTTCCTCCCTACTCTGTTCACATGGAAGAAGGTTCTTCCGGGTTAAAAATAAGGTTAGTGCATGCACCGGTTAAAAGGTGAGCGCGCGGGGAAAAGGGGGCGTTGTTGTTAAGGAACGGTGTTGTTGATGTGAGCTGTTGTTTTTGTATTGTTACTGAATTACAAATTTAGCAAAAAACATCATGCTTAATAATCATTATGAACGATTATTATTGACATTATCGATCATTGTCTCACTTCAGAGTACTTGTGTACATTATGCACACAAACAGCAAAGATAAGCTTTTCAAAATGAAAACAAAAAGAAAAGTCAAACTAAACTTGCTGTCGGTGACAGTGCTTGCATGTTTTTTTGCCGCAAGAGTACCAACATGTTCACCTTCTCTGGTTTAAGATTCTTTTACTTTACTTTGGCTTGGTTCTTTTACTTTACTTTGGCTTGAAAACCATCGGTCATTTCCTCAATATTCGCATAATTTCTGCTGCACGCACCTTTGCGCTTGTGCTGATGCGGCGAGTGTAAACCAGTCGCTGCAGTTCAAATGAGTTGCGCAGTTTCGTTAAGCGAAAACAGAGACTGACGGGATGCTCCGTTAATGAAATCGCCTGTGCATTAATTTAAAATAGAATTATGTTGATGTGAGCTGGATGATGGAAGGAATAAATTGCGTTAACTGAGTAAACGTCGTGTTTATTTAATTTAACACATTATGCACACAAACAGCAAAGATAAGCTTTTCAAAATGAAAACAAAAAGAAAAGTCAAACTAAACTTGCTGTCGGTGACGGTGCTTGCATGTTTTTTTGCCGCAAGAGTACCAACATGTTCACCTTCTCTGGTTTAAGATTCTTTTACTTTACTTTGGCTTGGTTCTTTTACTTTATTTTGGCTTGAAAACCATCGGTCATTTCCTCAATATTCGCATAATTTCTGCTGCACGCACCTTTGCGCTTGTGCTGATGCGGCGAGTATAAACCAGTCGCCGCAGTTCAAATGAATAGCGCAGTTTCGTTAAGCGAAAACAGAGACTGACGGGATGCTCCGTTAATGAAATCGCCTGTGCATTAATTTAAAATAGAATTCTATTAAAATTAGCAAAATGCGACTATTTGGTCGCAGTCTGGAGCCCTGCACCAGACGCGGCGTATTTAGTTCAAGCAGCAGTCTAAAACAGTTTATTTAATCACGAAACGGGCAAAAGTTCACTTAAAGAATGATAAAAAAAAAAAGCAGCATATGAGTTTGAAATTTGGTGATTTAAAAAAAAAAAAAAGCAAAAGAGAAAGCTTTTTTTTTTTCTTCCCTCCTTCTTTCTCTCTGTAGCTCTCTATATGAAGCATACAGAAAAACGCACAATACACAATCTTCCAGCCCAGGGTGAAGTCATTATGTACATTAACAACGATTTAGGACATATAATGTAATCTAATGAAAACTGTGTGAATGGCGCTCCGTGTTGCGGCAGGATTTCTGTCGGCTGAATGAACATATAATTTTGCTTTCTCACGTCTCAGCTTTAAATCTGCAACGGCGTATTTAGTTCAAGCAGCAGTCTAAAACAGTTTATTTAATCACGAAACGGGCAAAAGTTCACTTAAAGAATGATAAAAAAAAAGCAGCATATGAGTTTGAAATTTGGTGATTTAAAAAAAAAAAAGCAAAAGAGAAAGCTTTTTTTTTTTCTTCCCTCCTTCTTTCTCTCTGTAGCTCTCTATATGAAGCATACAGAAAAACGCACAATACACAATCTTCCAGCCCAGGGTGAAGTCATTATGTACATTAACAACGATTTAGGACATATAATGTAATCTAATGAAAACTGTGTGAATGGCGCTCCGTGTTGCGGCAGGATTTCTGTCGGCTGAATGAACATATAATTTTGCTTTCTCACGTCTCAGCTTTAAATCTGCAACTTCGCTGGATAACAAATGCATTAATGTGACTAGCTGGATATAAACTAATGCAAATAGATGGTAACAATCGTGACATTAAACATTTGGGTCAGACTTGTGTGTGTTTTGGTCACATTGTTTTAACCGCTTGAAATGCTGCTAATGTTCGTGTCCCCTCAGCCTTAATGGCAAACTAATGCAGCATCTAGTCAACAAATTAATTATGATATGAAAACATGCACTTTAGTGTACTGTATACACACCGCTTCGTTGTCTGTTTTAGACCCACGCCTCTTAAGTGTCCAGGGACCCGTTTCATAAAACAAGTTTACCAAATAAGCCAGGCTTATTTCAGGTAGTCTTGACTTATTTTGAACCAAATCACCTGACAATAAGTCAGACTAACTTAAATAAACCTGGCTTATTTGGTAAACTTGTTTTATGAAACAGCCCCCTGCTCTGTGCAGTGTCACGTGTCAAAACAAACAGCATGTGCTGTCAGTGATTTCTGCCTCTAGAGGCCGCTCTCGTACTGTATAATGACAGCGGACCTTCTCAGCTGCTCCAGCAACAGACACAACCCTGATAAACTATCGGCATGGATTTTAGCCAATCGTTCCAGCAATCAACTATCGTGCCGATTAATCTGCAAAACCGATACATCTGTCGACCTCTAGTTTTTATTCTTAATGTTTCGTAAGTCTGCTTTTAACCTTTGCTACAAAGCATCAAAAGTGGAGAAATATAAGACAAGTATTTCATTTCTTAATGTTCATGACTTTATTGTGCATGATTCATTAGTGTATGTGTGGAGAACATTGGTTTGTTCTGTGTACTTTAATGTGTGTCTGTCTTTCTCTCAGACTCAGATATGCCGGATCATGACCTGGAGCCTCCTCGCTTCGCGCAGCTGGCTCTAGAGCGCGTGTTGCAGGACTGGAACGCGCTGAAGTCCATGATAATGTTCGGCTCTCAGGAAAACAAAGACCCGTATGTACAACATTAAACATCAACCAGGCGAATTTCATGGTACTTATTCAGCTTTCAAGACATTTTTGCTGACATGAGTGGAGAACATTGGTTTGTTCTGTGTACTTTAATGTGTGTCTGTCTTTCTCTCAGACTCCGATATGCCGGATCATGACCTGGAGCCTCCTCGCTTCGCCCAGCTGGCTCTAGAGCGCGTGTTGCAGGACTGGAACGCGCTGAAGTCCATGATAATGTTCGGCTCTCAGGAAAACAAAGACCCGTAAGTACAACATTAAACATCAACCAGGCAAATTTCATGGTACTTATTCAGCTTTCAAGACATTTTTGCTGACATGTCGTTTTGTATCGTTCCAGACTAAGTGCCAGCAGCAGAATCGCTCACCTTTTACCAGAAGAGCAGATGTACCTGAACCAGCATATCTTGCTCTCATTATTCATAATTACACACCATATTATACTGTCCTGTGACATATAGCTTGTGTTATTAAAGTAAAAAATTAAATGGTAAACCTGGGGCCTGTTTCATAAAACAGGCTTATTTCAGTTAGTCTGACTTATTTTGAACCAAATCAGCTGACAATAAGTCAGACTAACTTAAATAAACCTGGCTTATTTGGTAAACTTGTTTTATGAAACAGCCCCCTGCTCTGTGCAGTGTCACGTGTCAAAACAAACAGCATGTGCTGTCAGTGATTTCTGCCTCTAGAGGCCGCTCTCGTACTGTATAATGACAGCGGACCTTCTCAGCTGCTCCAGCAACAGACACAACCCTGATAAACTATCGGCATGGATTTTAGCCAATCGTTCCAGCAATCAACTATCGTGCCGATTAATCTGCAAAACCGATACATCTGTCGACCTCTAGTTTTTATTCTTAATGTTTCGTAAGTCTGCTTTTAACCTTTGCTACAAAGCATCAAAAGTGGAGAAATATAAGACAAGTATTTCATTTCTTAATGTTCATGACTTTATTGTGCATGATTCATTAGTGTATGTGTGGAGAACATTGGTTTGTTCTGTGTACTTTAATGTGTGTCTGTCTTTCTCTCAGACTCCGATATGCCGGATCATGACCTGGAGCCTCCTCGCTTCGCCCAGCTGGCTCTAGAGCGCGTGTTGCAGGACTGGAACGCGCTGAAGTCCATGATAATGTTCGGCTCTCAGGAAAACAAAGACCCGTGAGTAGAACGTTGAACATTAGCAAATTTCATTGTACATATTCAGCTTTCAAGATGTTTTTGTGGACATAACGTGTCGTATTGTTTCAGACTAAGTGCCAGCAGCAAAATCGCTCACCTTTTGCCAGAAGAGCAGATGTACCTGAACCAGCAGAGCGGCACCATCAGACTGGACTGTTTCACACACTGCCTCATCGTCAAGTGTGCACCAGACATCACTGTGAGTCCAAGAAACTGCAGTTGGGCTTTTACAGCCATGAATATTTAATTATTTTGCATGTTTCTTGTGCCCTAATGAGTTCCAGCTAACCTTGATTAGTTTGAATTAGGGGTGTGCGATTTTGGGGGGGGGAAAACATCTCAATATTTTTTGGGATATTTTTGATAACGATAATTAGACGATATTTTGCTGAGTGTTATTGTGCTGATATCTGACCACCATGGACAGCTGCAGTTTTTGATATTCTTCATTCTGTGTGGTCAGTTCACATCGGTGAACAGAAATTAATCTTTTCATATATAAGTTTAAATTGATTTTTACCTTTCATGGGTATTTTTACCTTTAATAAAGCCATTTTTTCTGAAAGTGTGCATCTTTTGAGTCAAATTGTTACGTTTAATCAGTCAATTAGAATAATAAGACATTTAGGCTGTTACCAAACAAATGAAACCAGTATCAACTAGGGCTGTGTATCACCAGCAAAGTCACGATACGTATCACGATACAGGACTGCACTAAATTTCACCAAAGCAGAATTTAGTAAAACAGCTGTTTATTAAACACTGCATACTGTAGTGCCATTTCTAACTATTGGCAGAGCAGGCAGCTGACCTCTGCATTATAAAGGGCCTCTATAACTGTACCACAGTACAATATAGGTAATGGCATATGTTTCATGTTTACATTGGGCACTCCCCACCAGGTACAATATTAAGCTTACCAGCGTTTTCAGAAAGCAAGCGCGTTTATCCACAGTGGAGAAAGAGCGAGCGCATGCACATGGTTGCCAGGTTGACAAAAATAAGTAACACACTTAGCAGATATTTCCGTATTGCGCGAAGTGGGAAGCTCTGTTTCGGGGATTACGTCTCTTTATATCAGGCAACCCCGATTGTGTTCCTCTGCGGCCAGATTAAACCTGGCTGTAGCCTATGTATTATGCTCTATTCACATTTTAAACGGTGCTCTCGTATTCAAATTAAGCGCGGTCCACTGCTGCACACGTGCCACAATATCGATATATATCGCACACCCCTAGTTTGAATGCTTGCAGGTGCTTGTCTTAATATACAAGAAGGTTTAGAGAAAATATTAAATAAGTTGTTAATAAATGTTATTATAGATTATAAAGTGTTTTATATATACATATGAAAGGTCATCTAAAATTTCCATTAATACACCCCCCCCCCCCCCCCCCCCAAAAACTCATGCCATTGGTTGAGCAAATGTTGTCACTCAAACCAATTGGATTGTAATCGTTTTTGATGCCACTATGATGCAAAAGTAGCAAACCCTTCACCTAATGGTTAGAGAGTCGAACTTGTAACCCGAAGGTCATGCGTTCGAGTCTCAGTACCAGCAGGGATTGTAGGTGGGGGAGTGAATGACCAGTGCTCTCTTCTAACTTCAATACCATGACTGAGGCGAGACCCGGGCGCTGCAGCAAAAATGGCTTCCCAGTACTACTGCTGTGTGTGTGCACTTGGATGGGTGAAATGATTCAGAGTATGGGACACCATATTTGGCTACATGTCACATCACTTTCTCTTTAAACCATGGCATAAAAATTTGGACCAGAATAAAGAGTGCATGCATTTGATAAGAATTGTAACCCTGTCTTTTACCTGCAGGTGCCAGCAGCGTTCCTGCTTTCTTCTCCGAGGACGACTCTCAGTCGAATGACTCCAGTGACTCGGACAGCAGCAGCAGTCAGAGTGACGATGTGGATCAGGAGACTTTCCTGTTGGACGAGCCTCTAGAGAGAACCACGGGCTCAGCACACGCCAACAGTGCGGCCCAGGCGCCGCGCTCCATGCAGTGGGCTGTTCGCACTACACCCAGCCAGCGCTCCGCCGGCGGCGTCCCATCCAGCTCATCCACACCTGCTGGTTAGTATCTCCCACCACCTGTCCCAGAAAAGTGATGACCGGATTTTATGGGAAAATAAATTCTCAGCTCAAAATTCCATTGTTGATAGAAAAAAATTATAAAACGCAGAGAAGTCAGCATTTTATTACTGCATCCATAAATTATGTAGAATACCGGTGAATAAAACAAAATGCTTACGAAAATTATAAACACTATAAACATGCATTTTAGTTCCCCTCACTCTGCAACAAAATTTTTTATTTAACTGTATTCAGAACACAAATTCATATAAAACAAACATAAATTATAGTGGCATTCATTATAAGTATCGTTTATTATAAACACCAAACGCGTTATACAAATAAACTTGGGCTCATGTACCTCTCTTACGTTCACGTCGCGCCTAAAAACGCGTGGAAAATGCTAGGCGCGCCGCTTTCTGCTTTTTTCCAAAGCCTGCCGCACGTCTACATTTGAAATAATGAACTTGAGCGCGCAAAAGACGCGATATGTGAACGGCCCCTTATTCAGCATAAATCCAAATGTGTGCTTTGCGCTTGTTTTGTGTGCTCTGTGTTGCATTCGGAATATAATGATGCATTCAAGTCATGTCAGAAAGATCTTTTCTGAGTTGAACGCACATGAACGCCACCACAAAGTCATTACTATGAATGGGAAACTTTGAGTTGGTGCCGTTTCAGTGAGAGAATAAGTTGGATGCAATAGATGCAGTGTCTGTATAGATGGTAAATTTTATTGAATTTAATGAAATTATTATTTTTTTATTTACAGTAAAACTAGCTAAGTTACATGTACAAAATATGACAGTTCTGTACAATTATGGCTAGTTATATACAGTTTTATTATATATATTTATATATTAACACCTTAGTAAATTGAATTAAAAAACTAAAATACACCTGATGTGAATTCATTCATATTATATTATTTTGTAGAAGTAGAGTTTTAAAAAAACTTACTGAATTTTTTGTAGAAAAGCTTCATCGCCCAACATGGCTCCAGCCAAAGTGATTTAAAGTCTTTTTTTTTTATCCTTGATGTATTTATTATTTTTAATTAATTTTATTTGAATATTTTCAATGTTTTATTTTAGTAAGTTTGTGTTTTTGTAATTTCAGTACTTCATCTTAAATTTAAAGGGATAGTCCGACCAAAAATGAAAATTGTCATCTTTTATTTATTTATTCATCAATTTTATATTATTTTAAGAAAAGTTAGTTTTAGTTAACATTGACAACAATGACACTGATATTTCTTCCTTTTTTTTTTTTCTCCATTGACATTGCAATCTTGCTCCAACCAAAGTGACTTGAACGCATCTAATGTCATAATTACCACTTCAACTTGTAAAAACTTCCCACTAGGACTTGAATGCGCCATAATTCCCAGGACGTTTCAGATGATAAAAAAACAAGTTATATTCTGGAAAATATAAGGAATTTAATATTAGTAGCAATAATTCTAATGTCTCCTTTAGCGAGCTCCACGGGCCTCATCTACATCGATCCTTCAAACCTGCGACGGAGCAGCGCCATCAGCACGAGCGCTGCAGCCGCCGCAGCAGCCCTGGAGGCCAGTAACTCCAGCAGCTACCTGACGTCTGCCAGCAGCCTGGCTCGAGCCTACAGCATCGTCATCCGGCAGATCTCCGACCTCATGAGCCTCATACCCAAATACAACCACCTGGTCTACTCGCAGTACCCCGCTGCCGTCAAACTCACCTATCAGGACGCGGTTAATCTGCAGGTGAGTCGCTCAGCCTTTACCCGAACAAAATCAGACTGTAATAAAGGCAAAATATAACAGGATAAAGTCATTTTGCAGAACTTTGTGGAGGATAAGTTGATCCCCACCTGGAACTGGATGGTGTCCATCATGGATTCCACTGAAGCGCAGCTGCGATACGGCTCCGCTCTGTCATCAGCCGGGGATCCTGGTCACCCCAGTCACCCGCTGCACGCTTCACAGCACGCAGGCCGCAGGGAGCGCATGACCGCTCGAGAGGAAGCCAGTCTCCGCACCCTTGAAGGTCGAAGGTAAGACCTTTGGGCAGTTAAAGGTGCAATAGGTCTTCAGAAAATTTTTGTGTTATGCTGGTTGAAAGTCTCTTCACATCCCGATAGCAATCATTAAGTTAAGTGGTCTAAATGTATTTGTCTGTATTTATATATTCTGTGGAAGGCGTAGGATCAAGAAATGTTCGTCCAATCAAAATGCTCGTCTGCCAACAAGAATGGCAGGCAAACATCAACCCGATCTTCCTTCCTGGTATTGTAGTACTTTTAAAGATTTCTCACCTGTGAATGATACATGATGTAGCTCAGCGGTTAATCCAGTCCTCGCGCCAGCTCGTTAGAAGTCAGCTACGTCCGATCGATATGATCCCTACACCGTGTTCATTGCTCCCTACTCCCTGAGCGGGGGAAATCCATTGGATTTTACTTCACTTCGGAACATGGGCTGGAATTGGGAACCTGATGTAGCCTGTTGTAGTAATGTTGTCTCTGGTCTGTGAGGGTAAATGCATTCGGGGGTGCGGCTTTGGACGGAGATTGCAGGGAGGGTGGGGACGTTTGCTTTCAGTGCTATTAGGCAAAAGTTAGCATTTTCCAAGATCTCCTACTGCACCTTTAATATAAAGCAATAAGCCCTGTGAAGCCATGGTCACGAAGCAGAGTGCCTAAAAGCCCCTTAGCTGTTATAAATTCAGTGTAAACCGCGGCTTCACGGGGCTTATTGCTTTTATAAAACGGTTATTCCATATATGTAGTAAGGTTTCACAAAATAAAGCAGAGCAAATAAAGTGTAATGATATTAATAAAAACCGTATTCTTCCACCAAACAATGTAGCTCCTCAGAAACAGTTGTGGTTGCAATAAAGTGCTTGCCAAGCAATAGACCGAAGTAAACAAAGGTGTGTGTTTGTAGAGTAATTTGCAACAGCTTAGAATGCGGCTAAACCAATCAGAATCAAGGACCGGAACTATCCGTTTTATAAAATTACTTTTAAATGGATTGTTCACCCAAAAATGAAAGTTCTGTCATCATTTACTCACCCTTAAGTTGTTCCAAACCTGTATGAGAATGTTGGTAACCAAACAGTTGACGGTAGCCATTGACTGCCATAGTATGGAAAAAAATACTATTGAAGTCAATGGCTACCGTCAACTGTTTGGTTACCAACATTCTTCAGAATATCATCTTTTGTGTTCAACAGTAGAAAGAAACTCATACAGGTTTGGAACGACATGAGGATGAGTAAATTATGACAATTTTCTTTTTTTGGGTGAACTATCCCTTTAAGTCTGTATGAAATTACAATTCTCATTTTCTCATTTTTGTGGTTCCCTCGACAAAAACCCAATAGTAATTTTCCAGTGGCTTGTGGATTATTTCAGAAAATAAACTCTCGAGTTTATCATTTTTTTTACTTGTTTCGTTCATGATAATCTTCACAAATGAATAACTTTTATGAATTTTGAAGCAGAAGTAAAATATAAAAACAAGCTTTTTATTATAAACGAGCTGTGAAATCTAGTGAGTAGATGAGTTTATCTTAGGGCTGTCAAAATGACTGAAAAACTAAATTACAATTTTGTACTTAAATATTGTCAAAATTCGAATTGTATTAGAATTTAAAATGCATAATTTCAGTTAGGGTGAAGAAAAGCTTTTGGCTTCTCTCCTGAGGCCACAAGAA
Organism: Sinocyclocheilus grahami; assembly: GCF_001515645.1. Classification (NCBI taxonomy): domain Eukaryota; kingdom Metazoa; phylum Chordata; class Actinopteri; order Cypriniformes; family Cyprinidae; genus Sinocyclocheilus; species Sinocyclocheilus grahami. The sequence continues at coordinate 975,221 of NW_015505495.1, forward strand.
GGCGCATCGAGCAAAATATTACTAATGCACGTTTATTCAAAGCATAAGATAACATGACTATCGGTGAAAAGGGTGCATAATGTTTAAAATAATGTTTATAAACCAATTATAATTAAGTTGCTTAAACGACTATAAACAAAACAGCATCATGTATGTATGCATAGTTTAATACAAAGAGTACTTTTTTCATTTAAAAACACAAGATACAGTGGGATGGGAAAAAACTGCCATAAAGTCTCGAGATATGTTTTTTCAAAGTTGAACTTGCATTAATTTTACATGGCTTTCTAAACGCGTACGCGGCTCTTCTGTGCGAGACGCGAGTGCAACGCTGATAGATGTCCCTCTAGAAAATGAGTGAAATATGCGTTCTGTTTAAAGAGCTTTTTTTTTGGACGTAAACAAGATCTCTTTTTCCACAACTATTTTTAATGAACAACGCAGCAGCACTGCATCTAGTGGGTTTAACTGGATAGGCTGACAAAAATATTATAATGCAGTGACACCTGCATCGTCATCTCGTGCGCCACTGATAAGGCAAGGCTGTCTGATGCACACCTAAAAATGTGGATTTTTATTTTAAATTCGACGAATATTCGAATTAATTTTTTTTGACAGCCCTAGTTTATCTGTTTGGTGTGATGGTGACATTTAATGTCCCTGACAACCACTGTAGTGCCATTTAGCCACTTGTTAACAATCGCAGACAGTTTTCTTTTTTGTTTAGTTTGCATTTTATTTGTTTATTTAGTTTTATTTAATTAAATTTTTTTCTTTTTATACTTTAAATTTTTCTTTTTTAGTTTTTTTTTTTTAGTTGTGATTTTAGTTTTATATTTATTTTAGTTTTATTTGGTTTGCATTTTTTTCTTTTCATTTTATGTTTGTTTAATTCAGTTTTTATTTTTGGTCTTTTTTTAAATTAATTAATTTACTTTTTAAATCTTTATTTATTAAAATGTTAGTGTTTTTTAAATTTGTTTATTGATATGTGGAGTATTTTATATTGTAGAATAAAATGTGAAATATCTTGAGCTTGTTTTCAGATGTTATTTCAGGCATTTAACCAAACACCCATTCAAAAAACCCATTGACTTCAATATGATGAAGTTGGACGTGCTAAAATGCTAACTCGTTTCCAGGTTTTGTCCTACAAAAACACACCATTCCTGCAGCACTCTATTGTCGTATTATAATGTCATTCTCTGTGTTCCAGGCGCGCCGCTACACTTTTGACGGCTCGTCAGGGGATGATGTCGGCTCGAGGAGACTTCCTGAACTACGCTCTGTCTCTAATGCGTTCTCATAACGACGAGCATTCAGACGTTCTGCCTGTGCTGGACGTGTGTTCGCTCAAACACGTGGCGTACGTCTTCCAGGCCCTCATCTACTGGATTAAAGCCATGAATCTGCAGACGACACTCGACACCACTCAGATTGACAGGAAGCGGTAAACGACCCATATTAGCACTTCAAAACATGACTTTAGTAGTGTTTAGTGTGGATGATGATATCTTATAGAGATCTTTTTGTTAATGTTTGACAGTGACAGATATTTAGTATTTATAAATATTTTAAATGGTCTTTTAATTTTACATTTATTTAATTTTGGGCTTTTGTCATTTTTATTTGTTTTCAAAAAATATTTGCTGTTTCTTATTTCATTTTTAGAAGTTTTAGTACTTAAACTTGCTGCTTTTCAGTTAGTTGCCAAGGCAACTTTTTTTATTCATTCAAGTTTTTCATTAAAATAGTTGAAATAAAATTAAATATAAATATTCAATGAATGAAAGGCTTTAGTTAAGGCTTTTTTTCTCTCCTTTCTTTGAACTGGTTTAAAATGGTGAACTATTGTTTGCGATGGTCAACTTGAACTAGTGAAATTTACTTCTGAAAAGCTAACAATTTTCTTATACTTTTTTACAAATATTTTAGCATTGCTGCTTCCTGAAAGTTTGCACAACTTTTCAACTAAAACGGTGATTTATGAATGCCCATTTCTTCTTGTTGATTAAGTTTGTTGCCGGCAAAGTCATCAATATATAAGATATTGCAGGGTTATTATAGGTTATAAAACATTAAAAAACCATTTTCCTTACTTTAAAAAAAAAAGTAAATAATAAAAAGAAAATTTAGTTTAATTTAAACTAATTCTAAAAAAAAACTAAAAATGACAAGCACACAACAAATTTACTAAAATTTTTACTTAAACTAAAATTGAAAACCATACTTTTTTTCATACACTTTTTGCCCAGATCTGTTTGATTGTTTGCTGTGAGATTTCTAAATACTTTTCTTATCCTGTTTCAGGAATCGTGAGCTGCTGGAGCTCGGCCTGGACAATGAGGACTCTGAGCACGAGAACGACGAGGACACCAATCAGAGTGAGTTCAGCACGAATGCTTTAAGTGTTGTTTCCATTAATGCTATGCACAAACCTCACGAGCCAAAGTGGACCTCGCAGATTCAAATAGCAGCATGGCTCTGGTGTTTGCGGAGCTGCTTTCCTGCTGTCCAATCAAACTGCTTTGTTACTCTGGACTCCACAGGCTCCACCCTGCAGGACAAGGACGAGGAGTCGGTCCCTGCTGAGACCGGACAGCACCATCCGTTTTTCCGCCGCTCGGACTCCATGACCTTCCTGGGATGTATCCCTCCCAACCCTTTCGAAGTGCCCCTCGCTGAGGCCATTCCTCTGGCTGACCAGCCGCATCTCCTGCAGGTCAGAGATGCCCTTTACCTGCGCTGTCATGGCCTCCGTTAGAGGTGGTCTGTGATGTCGTTCCAGATGGCTGAGTCTTTAACACTGCGGTTCTTCCTCTTCATCTCACAGCCCAATGCCAGAAAGGAGGACTTGTTTGGAAGACCAAGTCAGGGTCTGTATTCATCTTCGTACATGGCCAGTAAAGGCCTCACAGATCTGACTGTGGACATGAATTGCTTGCAGGTAAACATGGTTCACATACATGGCTCACCGTTTTTTTTGTTTTTTTTTT
>NW_015505495.1:978406-1004313 GCF_001515645.1 Sinocyclocheilus grahami
AGTCAATGGCTACCGTCAACTGTTTGGTTACCAACATTCTTCAGAATATCATCTTTTGTGTTCAACAGTAGAAAGAAACTCATACAGGTTTGGAACGACATGAGGATGAGTAAATTATGACAATTTTCTTTTTTTGGGTGAACTATCCCTTTAAGTCTGTATGAAATTACAATTCTCATTTTCTCATTTTTGTGGTTCCCTCGACAAAAACCCAATAGTAATTTTCCAGTGGCTTGTGGATTATTTCAGAAAATAAACTCTCGAGTTTATCATTTTTTTTACTTGTTTCGTTCATGATAATCTTCACAAATGAATAACTTTTATGAATTTTGAAGCAGAAGTAAAATATAAAAACAAGCTTTTTATTATAAACGAGCTGTGAAATCTAGTGAGTAGATGAGTTTATCTTAGGGCTGTCAAAATGACTGAAAAACTAAATTACAATTTTGTACTTAAATATTGTCAAAATTCGAATTGTATTAGAATTTAAAATGCATAATTTCAGTTAGGGTGAAGAAAAGCTTTTGGCTTCTCTCCTGAGGCCACAAGAAGGCGCATCGAGCAAAATATTACTAATGCACGTTTATTCAAAGCATAAGATAACATGACTATCGGTGAAAAGGGTGCATAATGTTTAAAATAATGTTTATAAACCAATTATAATTAAGTTGCTTAAACGACTATAAACAAAACAGCATCATGTATGTATGCATAGTTTAATACAAAGAGTACTTTTTTCATTTAAAAACACAAGATACAGTGGGATGGGAAAAAACTCTGCCATAAAGTCTCGAGATATGTTTTTTCAAAGTTGAACTTGCATTAATTTTACATGGCTTTCTAAACGCGTACGCGGCTCTTCTGTGCGAGACGCGAGTGCAACGCTGATAGATGTCCCTCTAGAAAATGAGTGAAATATGCGTTCTGTTTAAAGAGCTTTTTTTTTGGACGTAAACAAGATCTCTTTTTCCACAACTATTTTTAATGAACAACGCAGCAGCACTGCATCTAGTGGGTTTAACTGGATAGGCTGACAAAAATATTATAATGCAGTGACACCTGCATCGTCATCTCGTGCGCCACTGATAAGGCAAGGCTGTCTGATGCACACCTAAAAATGTGGATTTTTATTTTAAATTCGACGAATATTCGAATTAATTTTTTTTGACAGCCCTAGTTTATCTGTTTGGTGTGATGGTGACATTTAATGTCCCTGACAACCACTGTAGTGCCATTTAGCCACTTGTTAACAATCGCAGACAGTTTTCTTTTTTGTTTAGTTTGCATTTTATTTGTTTATTTAGTTTTATTTAATTAAATTTTTTTCTTTTTATACTTTAAATTTTTCTTTTTTAGTTTTTTTTTTTTAGTTGTGATTTTAGTTTTATATTTATTTTAGTTTTATTTGGTTTGCATTTTTTTCTTTTCATTTTATGTTTGTTTAATTCAGTTTTTATTTTTGGTCTTTTTTTAAATTAATTAATTTACTTTTTAAATCTTTATTTATTAAAATGTTAGTGTTTTTTAAATTTGTTTATTGATATGTGGAGTATTTTATATTGTAGAATAAAATGTGAAATATCTTGAGCTTGTTTTCAGATGTTATTTCAGGCATTTAACCAAACACCCATTCAAAAAACCCATTGACTTCAATATGATGAAGTTGGACGTGCTAAAATGCTAACTCGTTTCCAGGTTTTGTCCTACAAAAACACACCATTCCTGCAGCACTCTATTGTCGTATTATAATGTCATTCTCTGTGTTCCAGGCGCGCCGCTACACTTTTGACGGCTCGTCAGGGGATGATGTCGGCTCGAGGAGACTTCCTGAACTACGCTCTGTCTCTAATGCGTTCTCATAACGACGAGCATTCAGACGTTCTGCCTGTGCTGGACGTGTGTTCGCTCAAACACGTGGCGTACGTCTTCCAGGCCCTCATCTACTGGATTAAAGCCATGAATCTGCAGACGACACTCGACACCACTCAGATTGACAGGAAGCGGTAAACGACCCATATTAGCACTTCAAAACATGACTTTAGTAGTGTTTAGTGTGGATGATGATATCTTATAGAGATCTTTTTGTTAATGTTTGACAGTGACAGATATTTAGTATTTATAAATATTTTAAATGGTCTTTTAATTTTACATTTATTTAATTTTGGGCTTTTGTCATTTTTATTTGTTTTCAAAAAATATTTGCTGTTTCTTATTTCATTTTTAGAAGTTTTAGTACTTAAACTTGCTGCTTTTCAGTTAGTTGCCAAGGCAACTTTTTTTATTCATTCAAGTTTTTCATTAAAATAGTTGAAATAAAATTAAATATAAATATTCAATGAATGAAAGGCTTTAGTTAAGGCTTTTTTTCTCTCCTTTCTTTGAACTGGTTTAAAATGGTGAACTATTGTTTGCGATGGTCAACTTGAACTAGTGAAATTTACTTCTGAAAAGCTAACAATTTTCTTATACTTTTTTACAAATATTTTAGCATTGCTGCTTCCTGAAAGTTTGCACAACTTTTCAACTAAAACGGTGATTTATGAATGCCCATTTCTTCTTGTTGATTAAGTTTGTTGCCGGCAAAGTCATCAATATATAAGATATTGCAGGGTTATTATAGGTTATAAAACATTAAAAAACCATTTTCCTTACTTTAAAAAAAAAAGTAAATAATAAAAAGAAAATTTAGTTTAATTTAAACTAATTCTAAAAAAAAACTAAAAATGACAAGCACACAACAAATTTACTAAAATTTTTACTTAAACTAAAATTGAAAACCATACTTTTTTTCATACACTTTTTGCCCAGATCTGTTTGATTGTTTGCTGTGAGATTTCTAAATACTTTTCTTATCCTGTTTCAGGAATCGTGAGCTGCTGGAGCTCGGCCTGGACAATGAGGACTCTGAGCACGAGAACGACGAGGACACCAATCAGAGTGAGTTCAGCACGAATGCTTTAAGTGTTGTTTCCATTAATGCTATGCACAAACCTCACGAGCCAAAGTGGACCTCGCAGATTCAAATAGCAGCATGGCTCTGGTGTTTGCGGAGCTGCTTTCCTGCTGTCCAATCAAACTGCTTTGTTACTCTGGACTCCACAGGCTCCACCCTGCAGGACAAGGACGAGGAGTCGGTCCCTGCTGAGACCGGACAGCACCATCCGTTTTTCCGCCGCTCGGACTCCATGACCTTCCTGGGATGTATCCCTCCCAACCCTTTCGAAGTGCCCCTCGCTGAGGCCATTCCTCTGGCTGACCAGCCGCATCTCCTGCAGGTCAGAGATGCCCTTTACCTGCGCTGTCATGGCCTCCGTTAGAGGTGGTCTGTGATGTCGTTCCAGATGGCTGAGTCTTTAACACTGCGGTTCTTCCTCTTCATCTCACAGCCCAATGCCAGAAAGGAGGACTTGTTTGGAAGACCAAGTCAGGGTCTGTATTCATCTTCGTACATGGCCAGTAAAGGCCTCACAGATCTGACTGTGGACATGAATTGCTTGCAGGTAAACATGGTTCACATACATGGCTCACCGTTTTTTTTGTTTTTTTTTTTGTTTTGTTTTTACAATAATGAAAATTGGTGCATTTTTCACTTAAAGAAAAAAGTGATTTTAAGTACATTTTAAAATGTCCAATGCTAAATTGCATTGTGCCATCTCAAGATAGATAGATGTATATATATATATATATATGTATATATATATATATATGTATATATATATGTATATGTGTGTGTGGTTTTGTTCATTTTTTTATCTTTATTTTTTTATTCTTTTAATTACATTTATTTTTTCCCTCTTTTTTTATTTTGTTTTAGTTTTATGTAATTTTAGTTTTATTTTCGTTTTGTTTTGTTTGTATTTTATTTTTATTTAGTTTTATGTGTAGTTTTATTTTAAATAAAAGTATTTACATTGTTGTTTTAATTTTTTTTATTTTAAATAAGTCTATGTAAACATTACATAAAACACACATAATATAAAAACCTTTTGTGGCAAAACTGATGTTAGTTTCTCAGTGCAGTCAGAAATGCTTCTTTGGGCAGTTCTCAACAACAGTGAGCAGTAAAACTATTTTTACAATATTTTATTACGGATAATTCTCATCCCAGATTCTACCCACAAAGATGTCGTATTCGGCGAACATGAAGAACGTGATGAGTATGGAGTCTCGGCAGAGGGGTGGCGAGGAGCAGCCGGCTGCGGAGGATATGGATGCATCCAAACCAGGCCCTTCGCCTCACGATCTGGCGGCCCAGTTAAAGAGCAGCCTGCTCGCAGAGATAGGTTTGACAGAGAGTGACGGCCCGCCGCTTCCCACATTTATGTAAGTCAGCACATTCATGGATTCAGTAAGGGACTCAGTGAGTGACTCCGTTAGTGACGTTTCTCGTTCGTTTCCTCCAGTCCACACTGCAGCTTTATGGGGATGGTGATCTCTCACGACATGCTGCTGGGCCGCTGGCGGCTTTCTCTGGAGCTGTTCGGCCGAGTCTTCATGGAGGACGTGGGAGCAGAACCGGGATCTGTGAGTACAGCTCATTTCTGCGCTTTGTTTTGAGAGTAAGCATTTTATTTTCAGTGATAAACCTCTACTCTGAACGTTGCAGATCCTGACTGAACTGGGAGGTTTCGAGGTGAAGGAGTCCAAGTTCCGGCGTGAGATGGAGAAGCTGAGGAACCTGCAGTCACGTGATCTGGCCCTGGAGGTGGACCGCGACCGAGAGCAGCTCATCCAGCAGACCATGCGCCAGATCAACGCTCACTTCGGCCGCCGCTGCACCACTACACCTATGGCGGTGCACCGCGTGAAAGTGACTTTCAAGGATGAACCTGGAGAGGGCAGCGGAGTGGCCCGGAGCTTTTACACGGCTATCGCACAGGCCTTCCTCTCCAATGACAAGCTGCCCAATCTGGACTGTGTACAGAGTGTTAGCAAGGGAATGCAGGCTAGCAGTATGTATCCTATGGATCCTTTTTTTAAGCCCTTATTGCCATATGTGACCACAAAACCAGTCTTAAGGGTCAGTTTTTTGAAATTGCGATTTATTCACCATCTGAATAAATAAGTTCCATTGATGTATGGTTTGTTAGGATAGGACAATATTTGGCCGAGATACAACTATTTGAAAATCTGGAATCTGAGAATGTATTGAGAAAATCGCATTTAATGTTGACCAAATGAAGTTCTTAGAAATGCATATTACTAATCATAAATTACGTTTTGATATATTTACGGTAGGAAATTTACTAATTATCTTCATGGAACATGATCTTTATTTAATATCCTAATGATTTTTGGCATAAAAGAAAAATCAATCATTTTGACCCATATAATATATTATTGGCTATTGCTACAAATATACCCCAGCGACTTAAAGCAGTCCTATTATGCTCTTTTACAAAGTCTTGATTTTGTTTTGGGGATGTACTAGCACAGGCTCTCATACAAGGTTGTTCGAAAAACATTATTTTCACATATTTTACATTATTACAACACCTCTCTCCTCAGTCTGGCATGAACGGCTCGAATAGTTCCTGTAACAAATGAAGGCCCGCCTTCTGAAATACGAAATGTGCTGTGATTGGTTAGCTGGGCCAGTGTGTGTTGTGATTGGCAGCCCTCGCCGCCTGGTCGGGAAATGTCATGCCCCTTACCATAGCCGCCTGCGAGCTTCAGTGTAAATATTGAGTCAAAATCAAATAAATTTGAGCACGATTTAACCCCGGCTGATTGTAACCACTATAAGTTCGTCTGCTTTGGGAAAGCTAGCGTGTCTCCGACATAGTGATGATAACACTCGTTGCCTTCTCTAGTGCAGCTCAACCAGGTCTCGTCCCATTCGTCCATCTTTGTGACATCACAAATTCCGGAAAATATGCGTTGTAGTCCAAACGAGTCGTTCATTGTAGTTTTTGAAAAGTGATTTATGTTAAATAAAATATCTCCTTTTGAAGTGGACTTTGAGCTTTGTAACTTTGCAGATCTTTTTAATGCTCAAACAGCAACATTACAGACTAACTAAAGTTGAAAAAGTGAAAAATCATAATAGGACACCTTTAAGGTTTTGTGCTCCAGGGTCACATTTTTATTGGAGGTATTTTTTAAAGCATAATTTGATGTTTTTCATTTTCAGTACCTTTTTTTAAAATTTCCTAAATTGTTTTAAAAAATATATATTTTCCAGGATCATTTTTGTCTGAAAGTGATGTTCATGTTGTCTGTGTTTGCAGATCTTATGCAGCGGCTGAGGAACCGAGACCGTGAGCGTGAGAGGAGGAGCGGAGGACTGAGAGCTGCATCCAGACGAGACCGTGATAGGTGACTTTTTTTGAATATATACCATTGTTTACAATTATTTAAAACTAAAGATCATCTTTCATGATATATTCATGTATTTTCTGGCAAAATACATTTCAGCAATATTTGTTGGAAGTTTTTAAAAAAGACCATGATTTAAAATTATTTATTATGATTTTATATATATATATAATGCCATTATTTAAAATGAGTGATTGTATTTATATGTAATAATGAATGAAGCCTTACTTTTGTCATACCACACATTTTTTTGTAGGGACTCGAGGAGACAGCTGTCGATCGACACACGGCCGTTCAGACCTGCATCAGAAGGGAACCCCAGCGATGAACCGGAGCCGCTGCCAGCTCACAGACAAGCTCTAGGAGAGAGACTGTACCCACGAGTGCACGCCATGCAGCCGGTACAGACCAGCGCAGCCATCAGTATTCATGAACACATGGCTTGATTTGAAGTTGATTTAGTGTGTGACGTCTGCTTTTCTCTACAGGCTTTTGCCAGTAAAATCACAGGGATGCTGCTGGAGCTCTCTCCCGCTCAGCTGCTGCTGCTCCTGGCCAGTGAGGACTCGCTCAGAGCCCGTGTGGAGGAGGCCATGGAGCTCCTCATAACTCACGGAAGGTGAATCATCTCGCCACACCTGTCAAGAACATGTGCCGGTCATATTTCACCCAAAAATCACATAGAAAAATAATTCCTTCTGTTTTTTACAGCATCTATAAAAAAATAAATAAATAAAAAAAAAATATATATATATTTATAATTAAATATTAATTACATATGTAGTTTAAAGTTTTATGTAATTTAAAGTTTTATGTAATTATAGTAGTTAATGTAAATATTTACCATTTTAATATTTTATAATTATTACATAGTATAATTAAAATCACATAATTAAATGTTAAATTTTTACATTATTAAATACTATAATATTATGAAATATATACTATAATATCATAAAGAAATTACATAAATTATTAACCTAATTATTTACTGTGATTTATAGTATTTAATATATATTTAATAATTAAATATTAATTACATTTTTATGTAATTGTAGTATGGTAAATATTTACATTAATTACTACAATTTAAAATTGTAATATTTTATCATTATTAAATGGTATAATTAAAATCACATAATTATTAAATGCTATGAAATGCATTACATTTTTAAATGATTAAATACTATAATATTATTGAATATATACTATAATATCATACAAATAAATTATGAATAATTATTTACTGTGATTTATAGTATTTGATATTTAATAATTCATTATTAATTACATATGTAATTATAGTAGTTAATCATGTAAATATTTACCATTGTAATATTTTATAATTAAATGTAATTAAAAATCACAATTAAATGCTATTAAATGTTAAAAATTAATTAAGTACTATATTATTAAATATATACTATAATATCATAAAAATAAATTATGAACCTAATTATTTACTATGATTTATAGTATTTAATATGCATTTAATATTAAATGTAACAATTATTAAACCGTATAATTAAAATAATTATTAAATGTATATTTTAAATAATTTTATACATTTAATTAATTACATTTTTTAATAATAATAATAAAATGGTCAATGTAGTTTTTATTATAGCATGTATTTATTCATTGTTTAGCATTTGATTTGATGGTGACCTGGATATTTTTGTGAAATGCGCACAGGCTCTTTTGCTGATAGTGGAGTATTTTATGAGCTTCTCTCTCTTGCACAGGGAAAATGGCGCTGACAGTATACTGGACCTCGGCCTCCTTGACACTCCTGAGAAAGCACAGGTATGTGGCATCTAAAACCCCAAAGACTCTTCTCTGCTCCTTTGCATCAGGTTAGGTTCAGCTTATGATTCTGCGCTGTTGATCTCTATGGTCTGATGTTACATGTGTGTGATCTAATGGTAATTTTCATGTTCAACCAGCAGGAGAACCGAAAGAGGCACGGTTCGACCCGCAGTGTGGTTGACATGGAGCTGGACGATCCTGATGACGGGGACGATAACGCTCCTCTGTTTTACCAACCCGGCAAGAGGGGCTTCTACTCGCCCCGTCCAGGCAAGAACACAGAGGCCAGGCTCAACTGCTTCCGAAACATCGGCAGGTACGAGAGACGACGCGTTCATCTGAGTGAGACTGAACCACCGGATGAACTTCTAACTAATGACCCTGATCTTCTGCCTGCAGGATACTTGGCTTATGTCTGTTACAGAATGAACTTTGCCCCATCACCCTCAATAGACACGTCATCAAGGTGTTGCTCGGCAGGAAGGTGAATATCTCAATGTTAATACCTTTTGTAATAGTGACAGGATTATCCTCCAAACACTGAGGTTGGGCCCTATAAAATTTATTTTATTTTTTTCCCCAAATTCTATTTTAATTTTTCTGGATTCTGTTTTAATGGTTGAATTAAATTTTAGGAAGAGCATGTCTAATTAATTGAACTCGTGAAACTTTGAATTTGAAGTTGTTAAATTGTGTAAGTTTCATGATTTCAATTAGTTACACATGCTTTTTGATTACTGAAATTTAATTAAACCATTAAAATGGAAAATGGAATTTGGAAAAAATAAGTCAAATTAAGGGGGGAAAAAATGATTTCACAGGGCTCCAATAAGGTCATTTTTGTTATGCAATTTAACAATGGTTTATTAAAAGTTGAACAAAAATGACCTTTTATGGCCCTATGAAGTCTTTATTTATTTTAAGGTTTTTCCCCCCCGAATTTTTTATTAAACCATTAAAATGGAAAATGCAGAATTTGGAAAAAATAAAACAAAACTTAGGGGGGGAAAAAAAAATTCACAGGGCCCAGAAATAGTAATTTTTGTTATTCAATTTAACATCAATTTATTAAAAGTAAAAATAAAAGACCTTTTTAGGGCCCTGTGAAATCGGTTTTAAAACTCTGTTCCCTGTTTTAATTTTTCTGGATGCCGTTTTAATAAAATTAATTGTAGAAAGGCATGTCTGATTAATTGAAATCATGAAACTTACAACAGTTTAAGTTTTAAGTTTCATGATTTCAATTAGACATTCTTTTTGATTACTAATATTTAATTAAACCATTAAAATGGAAAGCACAGAAGGTGGGAAAAAACCATTTGGGAAAAATAAAACATTTCACAGGGCCCTATAAAGGTTATTTTTTAAAATGCAAATTAACATCAGTTTATTCAAAGTTTAACAAAAATGACCTTTTTAGTGCCCTATGAAATTAGTTTTATTTTTTCCAAATTCTGTTCTTCTATTTTAATTTTTGTATTCTGTTTTAATGGTATAATTAAATTAATAATCAAAAAAACATGTCTAATCAGTTGTTCATAAAACTTTGAAATGTTTTATGGTTGTTTTCTGGTTTAATAGGTTTGTATTCAATTATAAATTCAGAACAATCAAAAATGGTTGTAATTAAATGACATTTTAATTAATTTAAAATTAAAACGTAATCAAAAATAAAAATTTAAGTTACTTTTTTTTTCCTTTTAAAATTCCTTAATTTTTTTTTTTACTGTAAATGTAATCTTCATGACTGGATTCTGTGTTTTCCGTATCACATAAATTGTAGGGAAGTAATGCTGAGGCTTGTGTTCTCTTGTGCTGCAGGTCAACTGGCACGACTTCGCGTTCTTCGACCCGGTGATGTACGAGAGCTTGCGACAGCTGATTCGTCACTCTCAAACCGAGGAGGCGGAGGCTGTGTTTGCGGCGATGGACCTCGCCTTCGCTATCGACCTCTGCAAGGAGGAAGGCTCTGGACAGGTAACGGCTGCGTTCTCCCTTTGCGTTGGCATTAGAGCTCCGTCTGTGCGCATGACTGAAGCTTTCCTGCTGCATCTGCAGGTGGAGCTCCTGGCTGGTGGGGTCAACATGCCCGTGACGCCTGACCTCTGCAAGGAGGAAGGCTCTGGACAGGTAACGGCTGCGTTCTCCCTTTGCGTTGGCATTAGAGCTCCGTCTGTGCACATGACTGAAGGTTTCCTGCTGCATCTGCAGGTGGAGCTCCTGGCTGGCGGGGTCAACATGCCCGTGACGCCTCTGAACGTGTACGAGTACGTGAGGAGATACGCGGAGCACCGGATGCTGGTGGTGGCAGAACAGCCTCTGCATGTGAGTGCACTTCACTTATACTTCTTAACGTCTCGGAGAGCTAGACTTTGACTATCTGGACTGTTATAGCTTATTCTGGACCTTATTTTACAGCATGCACATTTACATTTGTGACCCTGGAGCACAAAACCAGTCATAAGGGTAAATTTTTTCGAAATGAAGATTTATACATCATCTGAAAGCTGAATAAATAAGCTTTCCATTGATGTGTGGTTTGTTAGGATGGGACAATATTCGGCCGAGATGCAACTATTTGAAAATCTGGAATCTGAGGGTGCAAAAAAAATCTAAATATTGAGAAAATTGCCTTTAAAGTTGTCCAAATCAAGTTCTTAGCAATGCATATTACTAATCAAAAATTAAGTTTTGATATATTTATGGTAGGAAATGTACAAAATATCTTCATGGAACATGATCTTTACTTTAAATCCGAATGATTTTTGACACAATAAAAATCGATAATTTTGACCCATACAATGTATTGTTGGCTATTGCTACAAATATACCCCAGCGACTTAAGACTGCTTTTGTGCTCCAGGGTCACATTTATGCATCTGGCAGATGCTTTTATCCAACGCGACTTCCATTGCATTCAAGCTGAAGATTTTTTCAATGCATGCATTCCCTGAGAATCAAACGCATGCCAAAAATAGAGTAAAATGCAGAAATGTAAGTGAAGATGTTGTTTTGCAGGCCATGCGGAAGGGTCTTCTGGATGTGCTTCCAAAGAACGCTCTGGAGGACTTGACGGCTGAGGACTTCAGACTGCTGGTCAACGGCTGTGGAGAAGTTAATGTCCAGATGCTCATCAGTTTCACCTCTTTCAATGATGAGTCAGGTACATTATTGGATCTCAAGATGCCCTTTTTCATAAGATCTTATATTCAAATCATTCTGAACTCGTCACAGTTTAGAATCTTTATTCCATTTGTGACAATTAAGACATTGTTTAATTTTTTCAAAATTCCAGTTAGTCACAACTCAAAGCTTATGTTTATTATTTCTTGTAAGACTTCAAATGTTTCCATCCATCTATTTTTATGCAAATTTTGGGCCAAGATGAGCATAAAATCTTACAGGTTTTCTGCAGGTCTTAAAAATTCTTAATTTGCCCTTCCACAAATTCTTAAATCAGAGCTGAAAGTCTTAAATTCATTAAGCCATGACACTGAGCGTTCACTGCTGCCTTTGTGGAAAGTCATTTTTTCTTGTATAGAGGGAGTAGGGAATTTCAAAAATAAACTTGGATGCAAACTAGTGTTGTCCTGCTTCTTGAGTACTTCAGTAACACTTTACAAAAGGCTCATTTGTTGACATTAGTTAATGCATTAACAATGAACATATTTTTACAGCATTAACCTTTGTGAATGTTAGTTCAGAGTGCATTAATGTTTGCAGATGCAATTTTTTTTATCATGTTGTAGTAAATTCTGTACAAGTATTGTTCAGGTTAACTAATATAGTTACAATGTTTAATTTGTTCTATATACATTTGTGTAACAGTGTATTGAATGTCATAAGAGGCTTCTAATTTTAATACTATTTTTTTATTTTAAAATTTAAATTTTTCAAAGAATATTTTGAAAATAGTTTTCTACTTTGCCTTTTCAAACATGGCCAAAAATATACTTATAAACTAAATTATATATATATTTTTAAAATGTTACATTTTGCATGGAAAAACAGCCTCATTTATAAATTTTATATTGATACATCTTATACATTTTTAGTGTGAAGAATGAAATACTAGTAGAAAAGGATTCATTATTTGACGACCACCAAGCATTCAGATATTTTTATGCAAAACTGGATTAACTCGGCCATACACAGCTACTTTGCAAAGATAATAATCGAATGCTATTTGTGAAATTAAACCTGCAACATGCTCAATATAGTTTACTGCTGTTTGAAAGATTTGTTGCACATTAAAATACTGCTTTGAAAGCTAGTGGTCTATACCGCCCCAGTCCTGATGTGATGGAGTGAAACAGATGATGGTTTATGATGGGGATGTTTTGTCATCTGTGCAAAGAAACCGTCACTTCTTTTCATTAAATCTGGTGTCATTTGTCACTAGTGGCAGAAAACATCTGCAGAAACAGCTGGTGGCTTCATTCAATCAATTCCAATGAAGCCACCAGCTGACTTCAGCCTAAAATTACCTTTAAAATATCTAGTAACAAATTCCTTTCCAATTGAAATACAGTAAAAGTTATACCTTGCAACAAGGTCTTGGTAACATTAACGCATAAACCTTTGTTAATGTTGCAAATACAACTAGTAATTTTAGTTTAGTGCATTTATGACACATCCAACTTTTGATTTTTAGTAAATGTTTAAATAGATTCGGCTGAATCAATACAGTAGAAATGGTTTATTTTAATGTTCTGAACTTTCCCCCCTGCCCTAAACATAAATATTACTATCACTGAGCGTTCACTGCTGCCTTTGTGGAAAGTCATTTTTTCTTGTATAGAGGGAGTAGGGAATTTCAAAAATAAACTTGGATGCAAACTAGTGTTGTCCTGCTTCTTGAGTACTTCAGTAACACTTTACAAAACATTAGTTAATGCATTAACAATGAACATATTTTTACAGCATTAACCTTTGTGAATGTTAGTTCAGAGTGCATTAATGTTTGCAGATGCAATTTTTTTTATCATGTAGTAAATTCTGTACAAGTATTGTTCAGGTTAACTAATATAGTTACAATGTTTAATTTGTTCTATATACATTTGTGTAACAGTGTATTGAATGTCATAAGAGGCTTCTAATTTTAATACTATTTTTTTATTTTAATTTTTCAAAGAATATTTTAAAAATAGTTTTCTACTTTGCCTTTTCAAACATGGCCAAAAATATACTTATAAACTAAATTATATATATATTTTTTAAATGTTAAATTTTGCATGGAAAAACGGCCTCATTTATACATTTTATATTCATACATCTTATACATTTATAGTGTGAAGAATGAAATACTAGTAGAAACGGATTCATTATTTGACGACCACCAAGCATTCAGATATTTTTATGCAAAACTGGATTAACTCGGCCATACACAGCTACTTTGCAAAGATAATAATCGAATGCTATTTGTGAAATTAAACCTGCAACATGCTCAATATAGTTTACTGCTGTTTGAAAGATTTATTGCACATTAAAATACTGCTTTGAAAGCTAGTGGTCTATACCGCCCCAGTCCTGATGTGATGGAGTGAAACAGATGATGGTTTATGATGGGGATGTTTTGTCATCTGTGCAAAGAAACCGTCACTTCTTTTCATTAAATCTGGTGTCATTTGTCACTAGTGGCAGAGAACATCTGCAGAAACAGCTGGTGGCTTCATTCAATCAATTCCAATGAAGCCACCAGCTGACTTCAGCCTAAAATTACCTTTAAAATATCTAATAACAAATTCCTTTCCAATTGAAATACAGTAAAAGTTATACCTTGCAACAAGGTCTTGGTAACATTAACGCATAAACCTTTGTTAATGTTGCAAATACAACTAGTAATTTTAGTTTAGTGCATTTATGACATCCAACTTTTGATTTTTAGTAAATGTTTAAATAGATTCGGATGAATCAATACAGTAGAAATAGTTTATTTTAATGTTCTGAACCAAAAAGGTCATTTAAATATTACATAAGCTGATGCACATAAGCCTTTGAGCTGCTGAAGTGGATTTTCTTCCTGTAGTGTAAGTCAATGAAATGTATCCTGTGTACTGTACGGTTTAAAGCAGATTGTAAATCTGTTCATTCATAAATCCATAGGACCTCGACTTCACGCTGTGGAAATGCAATACGTTTAAATCATGTTTATTTTGCGATGACAAAAATACTACGTCTTTAATATAAACAGATGCAAGACTTAATACAAATTGAGTTTCTAATACAGTATAACTTTTGAAGAAAAACTTAACACTGCGACTTTTCCGAGCAAACAAATCTTTAAATCAACTGTTTTCTCCCATTATTCAGTTTCTGCATGCATCTTTCTACACAAACAGCTGGGTTTCTGCTCGTCTGTGACTATAAAAATAAAGCCATCTTCATACTGGCATCAAAGCACGTTTCTTACAAAAGAATGAACTGCCTCTGACAACTTTCAAGCATCATTTCAGTAAGAACGAGAGCAAGTGGTCATGATTAAACACAGATTCGATGAAAAGCTGCACAGGCTTTAAGAGCCTCCAGACTTGCGTCCGGCCCAGGATCTGGAGCGCGAGCGGGAGCGGGGTCCGGCCGACGCATGCAGCTCTTCCGCGGGCGGACTGGCCGAGCTGGACCGGGAGCCAGACCGCCGGCTCTTGGCCTTGTATTTGGAGTCACGGGACGGAGAGCGCGAGGCTGATCGGTGGCGTCTGCGGTCGTGCTCACGTGACCTGTGTCTGTGCAGAAAACACCTGATTTACATTTAGTCGTTTAGCAGATGCTTTTATCCAAAGCGACTTACAAATGAAGACAATAGAAGCAATCAAAACTAACAAAAGAGCAATAATATGTACGTGCAAATGACAAGTCTCGATTAGACTAACACAGTACACACACACACAGACTCTGGAGCACAAAACCAGTCATAAGGGTCATTTTTCTCATCTGAATAAATAAGCTTTCCATTGATGTATGGTTTGTTAGGATATGATGATATTTGGCTGAGATACAACTATTTGAAAATCTGGAATCTGAGCGTGCAAAAAAATCTAAATATTGAGAAAATCATCTTTAAAGTTGTCCAAATTAAGTTCTTAGCAATGCATATTACTAATCAAAAATTACGTTTTGATATATTTACGGTAGGAAGTTTACAAAATATCTCCATGGAACATGATCTTAATATCCTAATGATTTTTGGCATAAAAGAAAAATCTATAATTGTGACCCATACAATGTATTGTTGGCTGTTGCTAC
This sequence comes from Sinocyclocheilus grahami, assembly GCF_001515645.1. Classification (NCBI taxonomy): domain Eukaryota; kingdom Metazoa; phylum Chordata; class Actinopteri; order Cypriniformes; family Cyprinidae; genus Sinocyclocheilus; species Sinocyclocheilus grahami. The sequence goes on from NW_015505495.1 coordinate 993,776, forward strand.
AAATATACCCCAGCGACTTAACACTGCTTTTGTGCTGCAGGCTCATATATATATATATATAATCAGTGTTGGGGGTAATGCATTACAAGTAACGTGAGTTATGTAATCAGATTACTTTTTCAAGTAACTAGTAAAGTATTTTTTGCTATTGCTACAAATATCCCCCAGCGACTTAACACTGCTTTTGTGCTGCAGGCTCATATATATATATATATATATATATATATAATCAGTGTTGGGGGTAATGCATTACACGTAACGTGAGTTATGTAATCAGATTACTTTTTCAAGTAACAAGTAACGCATTACTTTTTCATTTACAAGAGTTACTTTTTCAAATAAGTCCAATAAATTTTCCCAATTTATTGACTGACAGCTCTCCTGTCCCCATGTTGAGAGAAATCAGATGTTACTGTAGTTCTAAAATAAATATGAATATGCATTAATTCATCTCTCTCGCCTCAGTATTCCTCAAAATAACTAAAAACAGTGAAATGCAACTCAGAATATGACGCAAACCTGCAATAATTAAATGTTAAACAACACAAATATCCTTTATGTATTTAATCCCATTCTATTAACCAATGTCTTTGCTGCTTCAATGATCCAATACAACCGTACTAAGCCAAAATTACTCTAGACGAACATTTGTGCTTCTTTTTTTATTGCTGAAGTGTGTTGAACATTCTTTTTCTGCGTTCTACTTTAGACCGTGAATTTAGATTTCCTTCAGTCTGAGGCTTATTCATTTAGCTTTTGGTGTGAAAAGGCTTTTATATTTGCCAAAAATGCAAACTTTTTATATTAAACCAAACAAGCAAGCCCTGTCCAGATTTAAAAAGTAACGCAAAATAACGTAATGCATTACTTTTCATAAAAAAAATAACTAAGTACCGTAATTAGTTACTTTTTTAGGGAGTAACGCAATATTGTAATGCATTACTTTTAAGAGTAACTTTCCCCAACACTGTATATTACACACACCACACACCACACACACACACACACACACACACACACACACCACACACCACACACCACACACACACACATACACAGAAAAACAAGTAGATAGAATAGAAAAAATAGAAACGCTAGTGTGGTTTTTTTTTTTAAATAAAAAATAATATTTACGGATTTACTGTCCGTTTCCACCGAGGAAAATCATCCATTCATGCATTATTGTTTTAGCACCATGAATCGTAATCTTTGGGTGCAATAAACCTTTAAAAAGAGACACTGGCAGCCTCTTGTTGGGGATGCACGGAGCTTCACCTGTGCTTCTCACGACTTCTGCTCCTCCGCTGTCTGTCGCGCGCCCGAGAGCTGTTCAAACACATCAACGTCAAACAAACACTGCTTTAAACTGAATGCTGGGTCAAATGTGTCAGCACACTTTTTATCCTGATGAGTTTAAGCAATGTGTATACAAAAAAATTAATTTAAATGATTTTAGCAAATGGCTGCAATATAACAAAGAGTGAAAAATTTAAGGGGGTCTGAATACTTTCCGTACCCACTGTATATATATATATTCTGTGGTCAAAGCTGTATTTCCAGCATCATTCCTCCAGTCTTCAGTGTCACATGATCTTCAGAAATCAGTATAATATGCTGATTATTATCAGTGCTGGAAACTGTTGTGCTGCGGAATATTGTTTTGGAAGCTGTGATACTCATTTCATGATTCTTTAATGAAAGTTATAAAGAACAGCATTTATTTAAAATAGAAATCTTTTCTAACAATGTAAGTCTTTATCATCACTTTTGATCAATTTAACACATCCTTGCTGAATAAAAGCATTAATTTCTTTAAAAAAATTAAAATGACTGACCCCAAACTTTTGAACGGTCGTGGTACAAAAGATTTCTATTTTGAATAAATGTTATTCTTTTTAACTTTTTATTCATCAAAGAATCTTGAAAAAAGTATCACGGGTTCCAAAAAAATATGAAGCAGCAAAACTGTAATAAAGTAGCATATTATACTGATTTCTGAAGATCATGTGACACTGAAGACTGGAGTAATGATGCTGAAAATACAGCTGCGCATCACAGAAATACATTACAGTTTAAAGTATATTAAAATAGAAACCATTATTTTAAATTGCAATAATATTTCACAATATTACAGTTTTTTTCTGTATTTCTGATCAAATAAATGCAGGCTTGGTGAGCAGAAGAGACTTCTTTAAAAAACATTACAAATCTTACTGATCCCAAACTTTTGAACAGCAGTGTAAATATATACACACATTATATTTATATATATTTTTTATTGTAATTATTATATATACACTAAATTAGTTTGTGCAGTCTAATAAAAAATGAAGTTTAAAATAAAAAGTTAAGCTTCATTTATAATTTTTTGTGGAAAAAAATAATTGTAAAAAAATCTTTAAACGTTTTTTTTTTTTTTTTTTTTTAATGGAAAAAATTTTTCACAATATCTTAAAAAATTTTTAAAATTTTTTTTTTTTTTTTTTTTTTTTTTTTTTTAATGGAAAAAATATTCTGAAAAGCCTTTTTAACTGGAACCGCGGTGGTTTATGGATATGTTAAAGAACATGCAAATGTGCAGTAAAATAAGAACTGATAGTGATTGTCTTTATTATAATAATTATTATTATATATATTATAATAAATTCGTTTGTCCAATAACAAAATAAAATAAGTAAAAAAAAAAAGTTTAATAGTGTTGTTGTTTGAAAAAAGTATCTAATCAACTTTTTCTGTCTGTATGTTAGTCCTCACTGTCTGGGGCTTGCTGATCTGCGCGCGCGGCGTTCGTATGAAGGACTGCGAGATCTGCTTCTGCTGTAGCTGCGTCTGCGCCGGCCGTCCCGCTCAGAGTCATCGTACCGCGAGTCGCTGCGAGGAGAGCGCTTCTCTTTGGATTTCATCTGACCCGGAGCTGCACGTGACAACACAAACAACAAAACAAATGCATGCAATTAAATAATAATTCATTCGGTTTTTTTATATGATATTTAAAAACAATTTATTAAATATGAAAATAATATATTTAAAAAATATATTAATTGAAATATTTAAACGGGAGAATTCACTTTTTGCAGATCAAAAACTTTCTATGAATTTTGGGCATGTAGAGAGCAAGCATCATACTCTTCCGGTCTCCTTGAGCGAACTGGATCTCGATCTGCCGTCCACAGATCCACTTCCTGTCCAGGTTATGCAGCGCGTCCTCCGCGTCACGAACGTCCTCGAACATGCCCATGCGGTTAAGGCTTTGCATTTTTACACACAGATGAACATGCATATGACAGAAACTGAACTCACCATCTTAATATTCAGCAAAAGCATGACGGATTATAAAGCAAAACAAGACAAATAATCATCTGAATTAACCGTGATGAACGGCTACAGGGGAAGGTGTTTGATGAAATTACTCTCAAAATGTCCCAAGTGTATTTAAGAGTGTTTCTTCAACTCCAGGCACTTTCGTGTGAAGAAAAAAAAAACTAACTATTTCTATGGTGTTATTTTCAATCCAATGATGCAAAAAAAAAAAAAAAAGTGAAAATATTATTTAATTGTGTGTAGTAATTTATTCATAACTATTTGTTTTGTGTGTTTAATAGACATACAGAAAATAAAAGCTTAAAAAGCTAATTATTATTAATAATTTATAATATATTAATAAACACTAGAAGCACAAAAATGTATATAATAAAATTAATGCTAATATAAATAAAGCTAAAAAAGAATGATAAAGCATATATTATAATACATACATTTTTTAAAATGTAAATATTTTTTAATTATTAATATTTCAAAAAATAATAATACAAAAGCACAACTAAATTACTAAAAAATATACAAATAAAAGCTTAATAAATTATTAAATAATTTATAAAATATTAATAAACACTAGAAACACTAAAATTAATAAAATAAAATAAAAATGAACACTGAAATAAAACTAAAATAGATTTTAAAAAAATAATAAAAATGACAAAAGCACAACACAATTACTAAAAATGACAAAATATTAATAAACACTAGAAACACTAAAATTAATAAAATAAAATAAAAATGAACACTGAAATAAAACTAAAATAGATTTTAAAAAAATAATAAAAATGACAAAAGCACAACACAATTACTAAAAATGGCAAAATATTAATAAACACTAAAATTACTAACTAGAAATTTATAAAAACAAACTGAAAAACGAAATGAAACAAATATTTTAATTTAAAAAAATCTATTTATTATTATTATTTAGAAAAAAATAATAAAAATGACAAGCACAGCTAAATTACAAAAAAAAAAAAAAACTGAAAATGTAAAAAAAAACTTAATAAACAAATGATTAAATATGAATAACTAGAAGCACTAAAATTACTAACTGGACAAACTGAAAACTATAATTGAAATGAAAAAGAACCTAATTACACCAAGTTGCAAATGAAGTAGAGAGAAAGTGCTGATTGAGTTCAGAAAGCTCCTGTAGTTCAAGAAAAACCCATAAAGCTGAAGAGGACAGGAGCTCAGAAATCATGTGCTCTGTAATGGTAGGATACAGCATTAAACCGGGTTACCTTTAACATGCTTGACCTCTGACCTTCAGCTTGACCTTTATTGTCTTTAACGGCCTCCGAGAAGGACTTGGGGATGTCTGTGCCCAATAACCTTTAGTCTTTTCCTCTTTCTTTGGTCAGAACGAGGCCTTGACTCCAATTTTGGTCCCCTTTGAATCTTCAAGCTTTAACTCTCTCTTTATTGTCTTTGTCTTGAATCTACTCTACATCGGCCCTTCTAAATACTCTTTGTAGGGAAGGTCTCCAGAACTGTGTGTCTTTACATTTTCTGAGACAACAACAGAGGAAATATAAGGTTAGGAGACAAACGGCCAATCAAGCTTTAAAGAGACTTTACACCCAACAATCACAATCAATGGAAGTGAATGGAGACTGGAGCCGCACAGCTCTGAAAAATGACTAAAACACCATAAAAAAAACGAGTTTGTGACTTTTATGCCATATTCCACGTCTTCTGAAGGAAATGCATTGGAATATAGTGAACTAGTCACATGGAGGAACTAGGGGTGTGCGATAATATCGTAATTGTTGTTTTAACGATGTGCGATTTGACATTATCGAGTATTTTGCAAAAATCATTCAAAACATCTCTACAGAGCGCACGCATACATTACGTGAAGTCTAGACTAGTGCGCGTGCGCATTTAGTGTGTGTTCTTTCACTGCATGATTCAGGCTATTAAAATGCATTTAGAATGATCACAAATTCAAGACATGGCAGAACTTTTAGATATTTATACCACTTCATATAGTTATTCGATTTCACACGAAGAGTGCCGTTTTTCTCCAAAAATTACAATGATTACAAATGTGATATTGAATTCAATAAACAATAAGTTAATTAAGAGACTTACGTTTTAGACACCATATTGCTTGTTTTTGCTTTATTTCGCCAACAAAAATCATCCCGAATACAGCCACAGCTCTGTTTTGTGTCTCTGAGCAACATGACGGTGTTTCGTTCTTGAATGAATCACTCGTTTAAATGATTCGCTTCAATCACAATGACTCGCTTATTAACAGTGCTTTGCTGCCACCTGCTGGCGGCTTTAATTTCACAATTCGGCTTTTTTCATGTTTTAAATCATTTCAAATATCAGTATTCAACGTTTTATGTTTAATATATCAAAACATTATTTATGCATTTGTAATTGCAGGTTAAATGCATTCATGTCTTGCATTAAACAGTGTGTAAACACATCTAAATGCCACTTCAGATGCAGCTTCTGTGTTGATTTAATTTGCTCGGTAACAGCCCGAATGTCTTATTATTCTAATTCCCTGATTAAATGTAAGAATTTGACTCAAAAGATAAATGGACACTTTTAGAAAAAATGGCTTTATAAAAGGTAAAAATGCCCATAAAATGTAAAAATCAGTTTAAACTTATTGAAAAGATTAATTTCTATCAGTATGAACTGACCAGCACACAGAATATGAAGAATATTAAAAACATTAGGAGTCAGCTGTCTGCGGCAGTCCTTAAGGTACCAGCACAATAACACACTCAGCAAAATATCGTCTAATTATCGTTATCGATAAAATCCCAGAAAATATCGAGATATAATTTGTCAATATCGCACACCCCTAGGAGGAACTCTAATGGCGTTCAGCAGCTCCAGTCCCCATTCACTTCCATTATCTGGAAAAGAGCAGCTTGGACATTCGGCTCAGTATCTCTTTTTGGCTTCCACAAAAGGATCTGTCAGAATTTTTGGAGGAACAATCCCTCTAAAAGTTCACAATACGTTCTCTCTTTTCAACATTTTTGCCTACAAAGGATATTGTACGTATGCAAATCCTCTTGGTCGCCGTGAATTGAAGTCAACAGGAACGTAGACATCTACTATAGGTCCGTAACGACCAAACTCACGACGCAAATCCTCAGGCCTAAAGTACCATGAAATCACAGGACATTCATTGGCTGTCTGAGAACCTTCCCAGAGTGCTTGGAGGAAAATAACGTGACAAGCTGGCATTGAAGCGGCACTGAAGCGCTCATATTTGCTTCTGCCGAAGCCACAAGGCAGTGTGGAGAAAAAAAATGAAAATCATGCTAAATTCATAAAGAACTAAATTACCCATAGACCCAATCAATCCAACTGATTTAGGCAACGTTTATAATTCTCATTTAGTTTGAAGTTGAAGCATTAAAATGACTAACTGGAAATAAACAGAAAATAAAAAAATAAAAATAAATGAATGAAACCGAAATATTAATATTTTAAAATAATAAAAATCCACAAAATTACAAAAAAAAAAAAACGGAAAGTGAAAACATAAAAATAAAGCCTTAATAAACAAATTATTTAATATATATATATATATATATATATTTAAAAAAACACTAAAAGCAATATAATTACTAACTGGAAAAACCAAAATTGAATTTAATTAAAACCAAAATTGAAATTAAAATAAATTAAAAAACAAAAACATAAAATAAATGACACATAAATATTAATATTTAAAAAATAATCATGACAAAAGCACAATAAACACACTAAACATAACTGAAAATATAAAAACAAAAGCCCAAATTTTTAAAAAAGAATTTAAAAATAAATTCTAAAATATCAATAAACACCAGAAGCATTAAAATTATTAACTGGAAATAAATAAAAACTAAATTTTAAATTTAAAAAATAAAGTCCATAAATAAATTAAATAAAAAAATCTTTAAAAAAAAATTCAATTTACATTTGCAAAATTAAAGAATTAAACAGTAATATTTTTAATATACATATTTAAAAAAATAAATTACAAAAGCACTTAAAAAAACGATATATATATATATATATATATATGAAAAATTAATAGTAAAACAATATATAAAATATAATAGTATATAAATAACACTGGAGAAAACTCTATGCAGAAAAGGAACAGGAAAAAAATCCAAATCAGTTTGCTTTCATCGAAACGTAATTGTTCGTATATTAGCTATGCTGTGTAAAGAGCTAGATATTATTATGGAGATATTTTGGGAAACATATACAGGCATAACGTTTGACCAGACAGCATAAAAACACAAACACTTTCCCATGCATTAAGATCTTCAATAGCTTCGACAAGAATCGATTAGCTGAAGCACTTCATACTAACACTGGGTTAAATATTCGGACTTTGAAATCTGAGTCTGGAATGTCCCTCATTATGTATGCAGAGCTCCTCATTAATATGCATGAGTCCAAGAAGAAGAAATCCAATCCCGCAGCAAATATTAGACTAAAAACATTCAACATATGAGACAAACAGATCAATTATGCACTTATTTTTGACCATTTAATCCAGCTGAACTCTACAGTGACAGTAACGGAGTAGTTTTACTTCGTTACTGTACTTAAGTACATTTTTCAAGTATCTGTACTTTACTGGAGTCGTTTTATTTTGAGTAACTTTAATTCACTACATTCCAAAGCATAAGATCGTACTTTTTACTTCACTACATTTCATAAAACATATCGTTACTCCTTATAATATATCACATGAACTGATTCTTTTCAATGAACTCGTTAAATCTGTTTGCAAATCACACCAAACGATTCATTGATGAATTAGAATGATCCTATTGCAGCTGTTCTCGAGTCGACGACTCTCTGATTCAAATGAACCGTTTAGAGCGAGTCTCCAGTGAACTGAACTCACAAGTAACAACCGCGCGCGCGTCTGATGCTGCTAAAATAAGTTACTAATGTCGAATTTTAGGATTAATAATCATAACTGAAAATCATATTTAGGTCAAAGCTGTCAGTTGCGTGTGAGCTAAATCTGCTGTAAAGGGTGATCTGTTTAAATGCTTGAATGCAGACACATCAACATCAGAGTCTCTATGTTTTAGGTCAAAAAACATTCAAATAACACAGATTAAATCAAATAACTCATGCACGTTGCTGTAACGTTAGTAGTTTTACTAAAATGCTATGCATTTAGCCCTATGTGACGTCTGTTTTTATATTGTTTGTCAGCACACATAGCCTAAGTTACTATGCATCTGGATCAACTAGCCGAGTAGACAAATATAAATGTTTCTTCATAACCATGCTGAAAATAAGTCAATGTTAGCTGATGCTAACTGTCTAGCTAACGAGCTTGCTGGTGCTAAATTGTAATTTTTTTAATAAAGTCCAAATATTTGTATTCAACCACCTGGATAGATTACATCTGGGGGAAAAGAAAGGATGTGATGTTCAGAACATGATTAATTACAGTGATCTGGGGCCATTTGAAGGTTTAAGATTACATCTGGGGGGAAAGAAAGGATGTGATGTTCAGAACATGATTAATTACAGTGATCTGGGGCCATTTGAAGGTTTAAGAAGAAAAAAATCATTATGAAAATCGAATTATATTTTCCTTATTATATTCATTATTTCCTTATTGGTTATTTTTAGTAAAAAAAAATATATGCTAATGTAAAATTAAATGATAAAAGTAGCCTATATAAAACTGAAAAATAAACAATCATCCATCAGTACTTTTTACATAAGTACATAAAAAAATCAAGTACTTTCACTCGAGTAAAATTGAAAATTGAGTAATATGTTATAATACGGATCTCACGTACTTGATTTGTGTACTTCGTCCAACACTGCTAGCGATGAGTAGTTAGCATGCTTCGCTAGTATGCACAAGAGAAAATCCCGCTCACTCGTGTTCTAGTTTATGAATTTAGCTTCAGGTGAGAGTCGAACATTAAGCACATTAGTACACACTGACCTGCTGTCATCGGAGATGTTTCTGATGAACAGAGACGTGTTTGGAGGTCGCATGTATCTCGCCATGATACAAATAAAAGCAAAGCGGCAGCCTTCAGCTCCACGCGCATGTGCGCCGTGACGTCACCGAGACAGACTCAGAGTTGAGGCCGAAGATGAGATGAACTTTTGATTTTATGCCGTTCTCCTGTATGTTTGCAAAATTGTTTTCTTTTTCTTTTATATAGGCCTATATTTATTGCAGAATTAAAAAAATTACATATATTTTATTTTATTAAAAAAAAAAAAAAAAAATGTGTGCCCCACCCAAATCGCCCTGTTTTTTGTTTCAATTAATTTTTTTTATTAAAAAAAAAAAAAAAAATGTGTGCCCCACACAAATCGACCTGTTTATTGTAATGTTGTTTAAGATGGTCTTTAAAATGTAAAAATATACATATTTACTGAAATAAGCCTTTATACTAATGAATACAGGAGTTCAATAATATCCAAAATCATTATTGAGTTTGAAAAATAATTATCTGTTAAACATTTTAGTCACTCGTGTTCTAGTTTATGAATTTAGCTTCAGGTGAGAGTCGAACATTAAGCACATTAGTACACACTGACCTGCTGTCATCGGAGATGTTTCTGATGAACAGAGACGTGTTTGGAGGTCGCATGTATCTCGCCATGATACAAATAAAAGCAAAGCGGCAGCCTTCAGCTCCACGCGCATGTGCGCCGTGACGTCACCGAGACAGACTCAGAGTTGAGGCCGAAGATGAGATGAACTTTTGATTTTATGCCGTTCTCCTGTATGTTTGCAAAATTGTTTTCTTTTTCTTTTATATAGGCCTATATTTATTGCAGAATTAAAAAAATTACATATATTTTATTTTATTAAAAAAAAAAAAAAAAAAAAAAGTGTGCCCCACACAAATCGACCTGTTTATTGTAATGTTGTTTAAGATGGTCTTTAAAATGTAAAAATATACATATTTACTGAAATAAGCCTTTATACTAATGAATACAGGAGTTCAATAATATCCAAAATCATTATTGAGTTTGAAAAATAATTATCTGTTAAACATTTTAGTGTTTTTCTTAAAGGGGTCATATAATGCTACATGCACTTGTACAAGCTGTTTAAACTGAAATGTGTGTAGGCAGTGTGTGTACACAACCACCCGATAATGATACAAATCCACCCCGTGTTTTTTTGTTAATCTACTAACGTCTGTGGTCATGAAGTCTTTTGAAAAACTGGTGCTGGC
>NW_015505495.1:1004348-1018442 GCF_001515645.1 Sinocyclocheilus grahami
TCTGAAGGGAATGCGCCCCCGATCTACATAAATGCCTCTATGTTCACACGAGTCATTCGTGATCCAGCCTCATCTACAGAAGAAGTGAGTGTAAGGTTTGCAAATCGCCTTTCCAAATAATGTGCTAATTAGCAAGTTTCACGATGAATGCGGCTGAAGTAAACAGTCTCTCTGAGAGCAGCTCGGAAGAGAGGGGCGGAGTCAGCAGAGCTCATTAACATTTAAAGGAAAATGCTACAAAACGGCTTGCTCTGAAAAGAGCTGTTTTTGACAGTAAAAAAGGTGTTTTTACATTACCATTGAGAAATTTTAACCAAACTATGTTACAGACTTTTCTTTAAGACCATAAAAAATCATATCAACTTGTGGAAAATGGGCATCCTATGTTTTAGGTTTATTCCTATCTTTTGATTTTATTTATCCATTTATATTTTTCTGGCTTTGAGTGTCTTCAAAACAAATAAACATTTATTCATGGAGAGAGTAACATTTTTTATTTTCAATCATTCATTCATTTATTTTTTGGTATTTTATTTTATTTATTAAACTTTCATCCTCCTGGAAAGGTTGGACTGATTTCTCAGGACAAAAATATTTAACATGTCAGGTTGGGGCAGGTTATATGTGTTTTATATGTTAATTTCACATAATTTATTAATTACAGTACATGCTGGCCACACGGTTTGGTATTTCTATAGGTTACGTTTACATTTTTGTTCATTTTGCATCAAATTTTATGGAAATATTTATTTATTTTTTGTTTGTTTTAGTGAATGATGCGATGCACCAAAACACAACAAACACACACTATTATGATAAACCAGAGCTTTATTTAAATAGTTAGTCTTCACATCTTCTTGCTCCTCCTGATCATGCTGGTTCCTCCTACTGTCAGGGTCTGGAAAGAGAAAATGACAAACGTTCATATTTGACAGATGTAGACAGTTGTGAGCTCTGATGAGCAACACGTGCACGAGTTCATCAGAACAGACCTCCACCATCTCTCCTCGCTTGATCTCCTGGATGTGAGAGAATCGATCCGTCTGACAGACCAGCTTCCCTCCCTCCAGTCTGACAGTGCACTGAAACACCAGAGAATATAAGCATTGTCCGGCAGAAAGCAAACTAAAACATATCATTGTAATATATAATATTGCATATTAATATATGTATACATGTAATATTAATATAATATAATATTACAAAATATTAGAAAAAATTCAAATATAAAAATGATACAATTTATACACACACACACACACACACACACACAATATATAGTTTTAATATAGTTAATACATAAAGTACATATTAAAAAATAATTTATATATGCAACTATAAAAATAGAAAATAATTATAATGTGTGTGTGTGTGTGTGTGTGTGTGTGTGTGAGATAATTTTATCATATTATATATATATAGAGCCCATTTAAGAATAATATCCAATCAGCTATAACCACTTTTTTCAGTTGTACTTTTTCAGTACTATAAATATATATTTATAAAATCAACCTGAAATTAAAATATATCTTTTCACTTAATCTTATTATACTGTACACGATTCACCGGTGCATGTTGTTCCAAAGAAACAAATGTCTTTGTCATTTTAAATTTTTTTTAATTAAGAAAAGATCTTGATCTCTCGTGAAACTGAGCTTCTGTACTCTATATCAACTCTTCTTGAACAGTTCGACATCACGAAGAGATATAAAGCCATGTTTTACCTTGAGCTTCTTGCCGTCCATGGTGGTGATTTCAGCTTCCCTGCCGATGGTGAAGGAGTTTGTGAGGGATTTCCCAGGAGTTTTGGATGTGATGGTGAAGTCGTTGCCGTTTTGTTGGATTTCTATCACTGGTTTAACATCCTTGGCCATTTTTATGACATCTTCTGGCAGAGCTGAAGGAACAAAAACACACAGATAGTGAGCGACCTACAAACATGACAAGAGAATTCAAATGAAATCATTTCAGATTTTCCATCTCATGCTTTCTTTCCCAAAAGCATTGCATAAGTAGATAGTGGAAATGTGATGCTCTGGGGAAATGCAACCCTGATCGTTTCACAAAAACTCACAGATGGCTCTCAGGAACTCCTCGTAGTTCTCCTGCACGTAAACCTGCCACGTTCCACTGAAGGCCATGTCTGCTGCTGATCTGACCGCTGGCAAGATCCTTGGACCGCTGTGAGAAGCTCAACACAATGTGAGGAGGACGTTCATCTCAGACCAGTACTTATACTCACTATGAGTTTAATCATTGACATTCTGCCAGTCTTCCCTTCTGTTTGAACAACCCAGAGTTCACTAACATCATTCGTGAAGTCATGCTTCTCTCTAAATCCAGTCTTTTCTTTTAAAAAGACAATTCAATATGATGGAAAATTACACCAAGCCTTAACTTGCATCCATTCATCTATTACATCTCAAATATATTTAGAAATCTGTGACGTTCACTGGAGTCAGAGACTTTATTTTTATTATTATTTAATTTTAAGGAAATGAATACTTTCATTCATCAGGGAAGCATTACACTGACCAGAAGTGACAGTAAAGACATTTATAATGTTACAAATGCTTCAAATAAATGCTGTTCTTTTGAACTATCTATTCATCAAATAATCCTGAAAAATAAAATGTATCACAGTTTTCATAAAAATATTGTGCAGCACAACTGTTTTCAACATTGATAATAATCAGAAATGTTTCTTGAGCAGCAAATCAGCATATTATACTGATTTCTGAAGATCATGTGACACTGAAGACTGGAGTAATGATGCTGAAAATACAGCTTTGATCACAGATAGAAATTATATTTTAACAGATATTCACATAGAAAGCAGTTATTTTGAAGTGTAATAATATTTCACAATTGTACTGTTTTTACTGTATTTTTGGTCAAATAAATGCAGCCTTGGTGAGCAGAAGAGCCTTTAATCAAAAACACTAAAACTTCAAGATTATTTGACTCAGTGGGTGATTCTGTGAGGTGGATTTAAACATGTTCAATGTAGCTGAAAGCACGACACTCTTATTAATAGCTGAATGCATAATCAGATTAACCAAACTACTTGATGAATTCATAAATGAACACACAATGGATGGACAATAGGGTTCGTGAGCATGTATGAGATGCCAGACGCTCTAAAAAAAAAAGGAATAAACCACACTTAACTACTAAATGAAACAAATATGATTATATAAAAATAATTGTATAAATCTATATGCAATAATGCATCAAGATTTTCAGTCTAACAATGCTGAATTGATGCAGTGACACTCAAAACTAAAGTTAAAAGAGGAGATGCGGTGTGTGTGTTATCAAACTCAGAAAGAAAAACAAACATGACAACACCAGAGCAAATAATGCACAAGACACGATTTGCACGATTTATTCATGTCGCATGCAGTTTAGCATCATACACTGAGGGAGTGATGTGGCACAGAAAACAAACAAGAAAAAATAAAATGGCACTTCATGTCAAAAAGGTTGCAAAATCCCGGTCTAGATCCTTCTCTCACTATTATCTGACTATGTTTTCTGAAAGAAACCCGTTGAAATACTAACACATGAGGGTGAATGACCATGTGGACTGTGGAGTTTGCTTTCAAAAGAATCTCCCTCGGGTTGCATAATGATATTTGAAACGGGCCTCGATCTCTCTATTATGAAATATCAGCAGATAAAACACCCATCCATCCATATACAGGCATAACAATCGATTGTGACCCCATTATAATGCTGCTGGAAAGTGTTCACAGTCTATTTGATCAACGTTTGCTGCACGCTTGTGTTCCCTGATGCTCAACTTAGTTAAGAATGAACAAAGAGAGTGAAAAAGGTTTAATTTGCACTTTATTCTGTAAGTGGCGCAAGATAAATCAGAGGAAACAAACCACAGATCAAATCAACTCAGGCTTTCAGGACACTGACCTTCAGGACATTGCCTTCTGAAGCACCATGAAAGGAATATTCAAAAGATTTGCTGAAAATGTCCTCACCCTCAGTCCATCCAAGATGTAGATGGGTTTGTTTCTTCATCAGGTTTGGAGAAATGTAGCATTGCATCAGTTTCTCAGCAATGGATGCTCTGCAGTGAATGGGTGCCGTCAGAATGAGAGTCCAACAGCTGATAAAAACATCACAATAATCCACACCACTCCAGTCCATCAGTTAACATCTGGAGAAGACAAAAGCTGAAACAAGTCCATAATCCATAATAACGCTTCTCCAGTGATACAGTCATCTGGTCTGAATCAGGCGAGAAATCTGCACAGATCAAGCACTGTTTACAAGCCAAAACAGCTCTAAACAAATCTGTGTGTGGAGTTTGATGTGAGAGACAACAGGAGATTTCACTGGAGGAAGCGTTATTATGGATTATGGACTCGTTTTTTAGTCGGAAGCAACAGTTTGAAGTCTATTTTAGTTGGAAGGACCAGTTTAAAATTAAAATTGCCTTAAAAATGGATTTGTTTCTTACAAACACACAGCTTTTGTCGTCTCCAGATGTTAACTGATGGACTGGAGTGCTGTGGATTATTATAATGTTTTTATCAGCTGTTGGACTCTCATTCTGACGGCACCCATTCACTGCAGAGCATCCATTGCTGAGACACTGATGCAATGCAGCATTTCTCCAAACCTGATGAAGAAACAAACTCATCTACATCTCGGATGGACTGAGAGTGAGCACATATTTATTTTGGACACCGTCATACAGGCTCCAAAATGAACACACACCATGTAAATAAGGCCATTGTTGACTTTAACAAAAACAGATTCACCCATCATTGATGTGGCAAAATATAACTTTACTCAATCACTGTGGCTTCTCTTACATTTGCACTGCATCTGCTCGAGGCTTTTCACCATGTTTATACACACTGACGGTCACGAGGACCGTCTGCGATCCGTGTTTATTGCGTACGAAGATGCTGTAGTTGCCCGAGTCCTCCATGGTCACGTGGTTTATAGTGAGAGTGGAGGATTTATTCTCATTTTTAATGTTATACTGGCCGGTGGAGGTGACTTCTCTGTCGTTCTTCAGCCAAAACATTTCCGGTGCAGGATCGCCCTCGGCAAAACACGTCAGACACAGAGACTAAAGAGAAAGAGCACAGTTCAGTGATACGAGCTGAATGAGAGTCAGTGATGATGGATGGATGCATGTACCTTGTCCTCCATTATGGCCACCACATCAGGAAGGCCCTTCGTGACTCGGGCTCGATCTGTCAGATGAATGCTGATTATGAAGTGTGTCGTCTGCATTAAGCAATTGCTTCATTAAAACACAATTAGTACTTACTTTTCTCAGCAAACTCCACTTGCCTGTGAATGAGTAAAAAATACAATTATAGAGAGAATGAGTTTAGAACATTTTCAAATGAACACCACTAAAAGTTATTTAGTGTAATGTTTTAACCTTTCAATAAATATACAGAAAAATACATAATGCTTCATTTATATATGCACATAAACACCCACACAATTATATATATTTTATGTATAATTATATTATAATATATTTTATATAGAATTATATAGATTATATTGTACAATGTATAATTATACAAAATAATCTTTATTATTCTATATAAAATATGCTGCACTCACATATCTATATATTTTTTTACATATTTTTTCTATTACATATATTTTTAAATATAATAATTCGACTATTATATATATAATTTATTTTAAATATAAAAATATTTATTATTTTATACATTTACATTACTATTTTTTGCACACATACACAAACAAACATATATATTTTAAATATAATAATTATATTTTTATATTCTAATTTTAATTCTATTCTATTTTATTTAAATATAATTGTATTACTTTTTATATAATAATTTATTTTATATATAATATATTATTTAATACAATGATATATACTATATATAATTTGCTGCTTATATTACAAATAATTTTAATGAATAAAAACATACATAATGTGCAATGTCATTTTATTTTCAGTTAATTTTTTTCAACACTATATATATATATATATATATATATATTATATATATATATATTGTTATTATAAAATATGAATATTCCATATATTATATTATATATGAGGGATAATTTGATATATATCTATCACACTGTTCACAGACAGCAACAGTAACTAAAGAGGGCGGAGCTTAGCGAAGGGTCAAAGGTCAAGTTCAGTGGCTGAATATTCAAGCACATCTTGACTTACTTCAGTCTCTGGTGCTCCAGCAAAGCATCTGCGAACGCTGCAGAGAAGAAAGAGAGGTGTTAGTGTTGAGGAGAATTGATTCTCGCATGTTTCGTGCCGCTCTACCTTGTCCAGACAGATCCAGAGAGCGCTTGTGTGTTTCCTGGCCGTCGAACATCTCCAGGGTGTACTTCCCTTTATCGTTTTCAGTGGGGCCAAATATCTCAATCCAAACCTTCTGCATGCTGCTGCCAGGCTTGCTCCGCTCCTCCAAGTCAATTCTCTTGTCTCTGTCACAGCGAGAGAAGAAACGATCAGAGGGAAAACAGACCCTGAATGTGACTGTACTTGAAAAAAACACACACAAATAAAAGAATAACGAACCAGTGTTGTTTTAGTACAGTATCATATTCTATATTATGTTGATTTAGTACAATATCATATCAGATATTATAGCTTTTTATTAACATTTTGAATTTGTTTGTATTTTTTTCCATTTGAATTAATTTTAGATTTTTTAAAAAATATGTCTGTATAATTTTTATTCATGTTTATTTCAGTTTTAATTTTATTATTTTAGTACATCAAGTTCAACTAAATTAAAATGAAAAATGTTGCATTGGAAACTATCACAAAAAAAATAAATATATATATATATATTTATTTATTTATAATTCAGTTATCATATATTCATGTTTATTTTATTTCAAGTAACGATATTTTAGGGTTTTAGTTTCAGTTAACTCTGAACTGAACTAACAGACAGTTACACATTTACACTTTCATTTATTTTCATGTTTCAATTTACTTTGTGTCATAAATTTGTGCTACAATTTTAGTAGAGAAATAAATGAATTTAGTTAAATGTTACAATAACATTATAAAGCGATAAAATTGTTGTGCATAGCGTAAATAAATATAAAGAATATATATAAATATAAAGAAAAATAAATAGAAAGAATATAAACAGAAAAAAACTTGATGTTACTTTTTTGTTAATGATTGGTAAAATGAAAAAATTATATTTCTTTTTAAATAATACACACACACACACACACACACACACTCTCTCTCTTACACACACACTCTCTCTCTTACACACACACACTCACTCGCTCTCTTACACACACACACTCACTCGCTCTCTTACACACACACACTCACTCGCTCTCTTACACACACACACTCACTCGCTCTCTTACACACACACACTCACTCGCTCTCTTACACACACACACTCACTCGCTCTCTTACACACACACACTCACTCGCTCTCTTACACACACACACTCACTCGCTCTCTTACACACACACACTCACTCGCTCTCTTACACACACACACTCACTCGCTCTCTTACACACACACACTCACTCGCTCTCTTACACACACACACTCACTCGCTCTCTTACACACACACACTCACTCGCTCTCTTACACACACACACTCACTCGCTCTCTTACACACACACACTCACTCGCTCTCTTACACACACACACTCACTCGCTCTCTTACACACACACACTCACTCGCTCTCTTACACACACACACTCACTCGCTCTCTTACACACACACACTCACTCGCTCTCTTACACACACACACTCACTCGCTCTCTTACACACACACACTCACTCGCTCTCTTACACACACACACTCACTCGCTCTCTTACACACACACACTCACTCGCTCTCTTACACACACACACTCACTCGCTCTCTTACACACACACACTCACTCGCTCTCTTACACACACACACTCACTCGCTCTCTTACACACACACACTCACTCGCTCTCTTACACACACACACTCACTCGCTCTCTTACACACACACACTCACTCGCTCTCTTACACACACACACTCACTCGCTCTCTTACACACACACACTCACTCGCTCTCTTACACACACACACTCACTCGCTCTCTTACACACACACACTCACTCGCTCTCTTACACACACACACTCACTCGCTCTCTTACACACACACACTCACTCGCTCTCTTACACACACACACTCACTCGCTCTCTTACACACACACACTCACTCGCTCTCTTACACACACACACTCACTCGCTCTCTTACACACACACACTCACTCGCTCTCTTACACACACACACTCACTCGCTCTCTTACACACACACACTCACTCGCTCTCTTACACACACACACTCACTCGCTCTCTTACACACACACACTCACTCGCTCTCTTACACACACACACTCACTCGCTCTCTTACACACACACACTCACTCGCTCTCTTACACACACACACTCACTCGCTCTCTTACACACACACACTCACTCGCTCTCTTACACACACACACTCACTCGCTCTCTTACACACACACACTCACTCGCTCTCTTACACACACACACTCACTCGCTCTCTTACACACACACACTCACTCGCTCTCTTACACACACACACTCACTCGCTCTCTTACACACACACACTCACTCGCTCTCTTACACACACACACTCACTCGCTCTCTTACACACACACACTCACTCGCTCTCTTACACACACACACTCACTCGCTCTCTTACACACACACACTCACTCGCTCTCTTACACACACACACTCACTCGCTCTCTTACACACACACACTCACTCGCTCTCTTACACACACACACTCACTCGCTCTCTTACACACACACACTCACTCGCTCTCTTACACACACACACTCACTCGCTCTCTTACACACACACACTCACTCGCTCTCTTACACACACACACTCACTCGCTCTCTTACACACACACACTCACTCGCTCTCTTACACACACACACTCACTCGCTCTCTTACACACACACACTCACTCGCTCTCTTACACACACACACTCACTCGCTCTCTTACACACACACACTCACTCGCTCTCTTACACACACACACTCACTCGCTCTCTTACACACACACACTCACTCGCTCTCTTACACACACACACTCACTCGCTCTCTTACACACACACACTCACTCGCTCTCTTACACACACACACTCACTCGCTCTCTTACACACACACACTCACTCGCTCTCTTACACACACACACTCACTCGCTCTCTTACACACACACACTCACTCGCTCTCTTACACACACACACTCACTCGCTCTCTTACACACACACACTCACTCGCTCTCTTACACACACACACTCACTCGCTCTCTTACACACACACACTCACTCGCTCTCTTACACACACACACTCACTCGCTCTCTTACACACACACACTCACTCGCTCTCTTACACACACACACTCACTCGCTCTCTTACACACACACACTCACTCGCTCTCTTACACACACACACTCACTCGCTCTCTTACACACACACACTCACTCGCTCTCTTACACACACACACTCACTCGCTCTCTTACACACACACACTCACTCGCTCTCTTACACACACACACTCACTCGCTCTCTTACACACACACACTCACTCGCTCTCTTACACACACACACTCACTCGCTCTCTTACACACACACACTCACTCGCTCTCTTACACACACACACTCACTCGCTCTCTTACACACACACACTCACTCGCTCTCTTACACACACACACTCACTCGCTCTCTTACACACACACACTCACTCGCTCTCTTACACACACACACTCACTCGCTCTCTTACACACACACACTCACTCGCTCTCTTACACACACACACTCACTCGCTCTCTTACACACACACACTCACTCGCTCTCTTACACACACACACTCACTCGCTCTCTTACACACACACACTCACTCGCTCTCTTACACACACACACTCACTCGCTCTCTTACACACACACACTCACTCGCTCTCTTACACACACACACTCACTCGCTCTCTTACACACACACACTCACTCGCTCTCTTACACACACACACTCACTCGCTCTCTTACACACACACACTCACTCGCTCTCTTACACACACACACTCACTCGCTCTCTTACACACACACACTCACTCGCTCTCTTACACACACACACTCACTCGCTCTCTTACACACACACACTCACTCGCTCTCTTACACACACACACTCACTCGCTCTCTTACACACACACACTCACTCGCTCTCTTACACACACACACTCACTCGCTCTCTTACACACACACACTCACTCGCTCTCTTACACACACACACTCACTCGCTCTCTTACACACACACACTCACTCGCTCTCTTACACACACACACTCACTCGCTCTCTTACACACACACACTCACTCGCTCTCTTACACACACACACTCACTCGCTCTCTTACACACACACACTCACTCGCTCTCTTACACACACACACTCACTCGCTCTCTTACACACACACACTCACTCGCTCTCTTACACACACACACTCACTCGCTCTCTTACACACACACACTCACTCGCTCTCTTACACACACACACTCACTCGCTCTCTTACACACACACACTCACTCGCTCTCTTACACACACACACTCACTCGCTCTCTTACACACACACACTCACTCGCTCTCTTACACACACACACTCACTCGCTCTCTTACACACACACACTCACTCGCTCTCTTACACACACACACTCACTCGCTCTCTTACACACACACACTCACTCGCTCTCTTACACACACACACTCACTCGCTCTCTTACACACACACACTCACTCGCTCTCTTACACACACACACTCACTCGCTCTCTTACACACACACACTCACTCGCTCTCTTACACACACACACTCACTCGCTCTCTTACACACACACACTCACTCGCTCTCTTACACACACACACTCACTCGCTCTCTTACACACACACACTCACTCGCTCTCTTACACACACACACTCACTCGCTCTCTTACACACACACACTCACTCGCTCTCTTACACACACACACTCACTCGCTCTCTTACACACACACACTCACTCGCTCTCTTACACACACACACTCACTCGCTCTCTTACACACACACACTCACTCGCTCTCTTACACACACACACTCACTCGCTCTCTTACACACACACACTCACTCGCTCTCTTACACACACACACTCACTCGCTCTCTTACACACACACACTCACTCGCTCTCTTACACACACACACTCACTCGCTCTCTTACACACACACACTCACTCGCTCTCTTACACACACACACTCACTCGCTCTCTTACACACACACACTCACTCGCTCTCTTACACACACACACTCACTCGCTCTCTTACACACACACACTCACTCGCTCTCTTACACACACACACTCACTCGCTCTCTTACACACACACACTCACTCGCTCTCTTACACACACACACTCACTCGCTCTCTTACACACACACACTCACTCGCTCTCTTACACACACACACTCACTCGCTCTCTTACACACACACACTCACTCGCTCTCTTACACACACACACTCACTCGCTCTCTTACACACACACACTCACTCGCTCTCTTACACACACACACTCACTCGCTCTCTTACACACACACACTCACTCGCTCTCTTACACACACACACTCACTCGCTCTCTTACACACACACACTCACTTGAAGTACCAGCTGGTCTTCATGTAGCTCAGGTAGTATTTGAGTGAGCAGTAGAGCTTGAAGCCCTGCGCAGTGCACTGGATGCACACTGGACCAGCAGAGCGCGCTGTGGAGCAGATGCACACATTACTAAACATGACCTCAAGTGAGAGAGAGAGAGAGAGAGAGAGAGAGAGAGAGAGAGAGAGAGAGAGAGAGAGAGAGAGACTGAAGAGGCATGACACAAACCTACCGCACTGTTTACCGAGCTCTTGCACGAGACGCTCAAACTCTGAGGGAAAGCACAGCAACACATCATATTAGAATGATTTTCTGCATGAACTAAAAATCTTGATATTAAACGCCTTCATACAGAAGTATTATTCTACATTAGAAAAGTTCATTACAGAGATTTTACTACAGATATGGAGTGAACCTAAAACCCCTTAACTGTGGTAAAATCACTGTAATCACTGACAAAATAAAATCATACATATTTAAGCACTCTTAAAATGCTAAAAATTTTAATTAGATCATAAGAGAAGCAAAATTATGAAATAAAACATCTTTAACTGCTGTAAAATCACTGAAATCACTTACACTTAGACACTAACAAAGACATCAATGTTCAGTAAATTTACTAACAATCACAATGCAAAATGTTTTGACATTTTATAATTACATTTTTTAAGTAATTTTAATAATATTTATTCAGCAACCCGCCAAAATTAAAGCTGGATGATTTTAGGTTTGAAAAGGATGATTTGACAGTGTATTTTTAAGTGTACTATAAAATTACTATTATAGTATTTTTATTTAATACTCACTTTTTATTTTATGTCACCCCTATGTATATATATATATATTTGAAATAGACACCAATAAAGTCATCAATGTTGAGTAAATGTACTACTTACTACTACTAATAATAAAAACGCCAGTGCAAAAAGAGTATATGCTTATAATATATGGACATAATTTTTATTGTTATAATTTCATTAATATGAAATTCATATTCATATCACATTTAATTAATAATTGAATTATAACAAAGAGTGAACAATTTAAGGGGGTCTGAATACTTTCCATACCCACTGTATATATATATATTTTCCATTTTAATAAAAATTTTAGATTTTGAAAAAATATGTCTGTATAGTTTTTATTAATGTCTATTTCAGTTTTAATTTTATTATTGTTGTACTTCAAGTTCAACTATAACTATACATATATATATATATACACACACACACACATATATATATATATTTTTTTTTTTTAAACATAAGATACTAAGATATTTCATGAGATTATATGTTGGATCCTACCTTGAAATCTGTAAGTTTAGTTTTTGTAGCTATAAGCTTTTATTTGAGTCAATAATCTACCACCATTTATATGATCATGTATATTACTCATATAATGGCAGTAATAATGAGTCATGTTCTCACCATCATCTATCAGCTGCAGGACGCTCTCGTCTTCTCCTCTGCTGTCGGACACTACAGCTCTGTACACACCCAGCTCCTTCCTCGTCACCTGAGCGATTATCACAGATAACACGGGTCAGTGTGATTCCACACACACTTACACTCTCACAGCCCTTCAAGACCACTGGCAGGATTTCTCCTCTATCAGGCAATTAGACGCCGTGTTAAAGGAATGATCCGGGTTCAGTACGGCTTAAGATTTATCCACGGCAGAATAGAGAAAAGTATTTGAACTAGTCCCTGTTTTTATTTGAGCAAAAGCAGAAATATTAAAGTCAAAGCAATTCCAAGAAATACAGAGTAAAATCTTTTCATTCTGCAGCTTTAATTCTAAAGCAACCTTATAACATTATTTAGTTATTGCAGATATTTCTCATGTATCTGGTGTCGTTGCACATAATATATGTTTACTAGCACTACACGGTCAGTAAGCAAGTATATTACACTAGTCTCATTTCAGGGTTATTATTATTTAGAAAAGGGCAATACCAAACTTTTTAAATTCAATATGATACCCATATATCTTTTTTTTACCTACAATTTTGACAATACTGATAGGATAGCGATACCGATACAGATATCAATACTGATTATTTCTTAAATGGTTATGTGATTTTTCAACCTAAATTAAACAAACTGAAAACATTTTGAAAATGATGCAGAAACCCATGTTTTGTATTAATATTATTTTAATATTGATATATTTTTTAAAAGGATAGATACTAAATAGGTAGCTTGTGAGCATATTTTTAACTATCGATAACTAAGATTAAATTGAAATAAATAAACATTATTTAAAATAAACATGAACTGAAATATACAATTACATTTATTTGATTTCAGCTAGTTACCAAAGGCAACATTTCTCATTTTACACACACACACACACACACACACACA
>NW_015505495.1:1018495-1029751 GCF_001515645.1 Sinocyclocheilus grahami
CACACACACACACACACACACACACACACACACACACACACACACACACACACACACACACACACACACACACGTAGTAACAATAGTTTTTAGAAATATTATTATTATTTTTAAATATATATATTTTACATATTTAATACACTTGTGAGTATCGATGCTGCAGTGTCAATGTGCAAATCGCAATTATCGTTAACAAAAAACGAAAACCATAAAAACATTTTCATTTTCATAAAATAAATAAACATTATCTAAAATATAATATAAAACATTAAACGTCTTTTATTTCAGCTAGTCGCCAAGGAAACATTTCTAATTTTTGATTAGTCTAAAATAACTAAACTAAAAAACGATATATTCAAAAACCTATTAAAAACTTTAACTTTAACTAAAATGAAAATGAAAACATAAAAATAAAAACTGATTCAAAATATTAATAAAAACGATAATATAACTAAAATAATATTGTCTCAATATTAACATGTATAATGACTTCCATAGACTTCCATTATAAATGCAGGTTTTCCTGATGTTTTCTTGGAGGTGCTGCCTGGCTCTCACATGGATCTGAGGCTGGTGTTTTGCATGTAACTGTGAATGTGAGGTCTGTACCTGCGGGACGGTGAAGGAGCTGACACCCGGGGGCTCGTACACCGCCTGAGGAAGCTCCACTCCGTCCTTAAACCACTTCACACGCGTGTCTTTGCTCACGTTGGTGACCTGCAGCCGGAGACACACGGGTTGTCATCGTGTTTAAATGCTGATGCATTGTCATTAATGAATAAACACCATTACCTTGCACTTCATAATCATTTCACAATCTGAAGTCACTGTCCATGACAAAAACTCCTCGAAATGGGGACCTTGGAAAGCAAAAGAGAGAAACATTCAATTGAATATGGAGTTATTTTGAGTAAGTAAACAAAGGTGTATGTTTGTAGAGTAATTTACAAGAGCTTAGAACGTGGCTCAACCAATCAGAATCAAGCACTGGAACTATCCGTTATATAAATAGATTTTAACCTCAACTCTGATAAGATTATACATGTTTAGTCAGACATTAGCTATTATCTGTTGCATGAGAGCTTCTCGTACAGTAATGTTCTTTATTGTCGACTCACCCGACTTTCTCTTCCAGTTGTGTCTGTTGGCCTCAGATTTGGCCAGCGTGTCCCGAAATTCTGACAAACAGCGAAATAACAGAAGAATAAAACAGAAGAATAAAGATTAAATCTGGAGAAATAGTCAACATGACCTTTTGGCTTGTCGCTAGATAAACTGACTTCGACTTTGAGTTTTGCTGCATCATTAAATGGGACTTTTAAACTTTATAACAAAATGTAAAATGAAACGTTATAAAATAAAATATTATAAATGAAAACTACCACTAATAATACAAATAAACTGCAAAAAAAAAAGATTATATACTTCTATATCATACTGAAATAATGTTTTGATTTTATAATTCATAATTTCTAATATTATTTCTAATTTAATTTCTTATGCATCTATCTATATATAATTACAATTTTCATGCATCATAAAGATGACGCATCACTAAACGAGTGATTGAAAAATGAAAACTGACTTCATAATAAAATGCAATGTAAACTTAAACTTAAAAAAATTGAATTTATTCAGTTTTAAAGTTTTTAATTCATTTTTTTGAACGCAAAATATCACCTGCTTTGGTCATGATATCTAATAAAAGTACTTTCAAGATCTTGTTCTAAATTGTGAATTACTGCCAGTTTTATTCGGAAGATTCTTATTAGAAACTTTTTCAGAAAAACTCAATTGTTCTCAATTTTAAAATGTTTGGCGTGGGGAATAACAATTATTAAAGTTTTTAATTCATTTTTTTGAACGCAAAATATCACCTGCTTTGGTCATGATATCTAATAAAAGTACTTTCAAGATCTTGTTCTAAATTGTGAATTACTGCCAGTTTTATTCGGAAGATTCTTATTAGAAACTTTTTCAGAAAAACTGATCATAAACAAACTTGCAAATCATGTAAAATATTAATATGTTCTTAGGAAAAAGTGCAAACTAGAACTTTCTTAACTGAGAAACATCTTTATTCTTTATTTTATATAATAAAAAAATTAAATACATTTATAAAGTACAATTTATTTTTATTATTTTATTTTTAATATTATTAAGATAAATCTGGGTCTCCCAAATTAATAAATTCTAGCAAATTTAATGCTAGCCCTAAAACTCTTAAAAACTAAGGAAAAATAAAATGATCTTAAAAATAGTAAATAGCTAAAAATATTCTTTAAAAGTTTCTTAAAAAATAAAAAGGTTAAAGTCATTATAATATACATCAAATATATATATATATATATATATATATATATATATATATATATATATATATGCAACCTGTGAGGGTTTATAAAACAAGTCTCTTTCCGCTCACCAAGGCTGCATTTATTTGATAAGAAAATCAGTAATATTGTGAAATATTATTACAATTTAAAATAACTGTTTTCTATTTGAATATATTGTAAACTGTAATTTATTGCTGTGATCAAAGCTGTATTTTCAGCATCATTACTGCAGTCTTCAGTGTCACATGATCTTCAGAAATCAGTATAATATGCTGAGTTGCTCGAGAAACATTTCTGATTATTATCAATGTTGAAAACCATTGTGCGGCTGAATATTTCTGCTGCTTTCCAATATACACTATATTTGCATCATTTATTATTTATCTAATCAGATAACATTTCCCCTGAAGAGCAGCTCTGTAGTCTAATGTTATAATGTGACATTGTAAACATACTCTTATCCACAAACACCAGAGTGAACTGGTTCTTGGCCCGGCCGTCTTTGAGCTGTGCGGTGTACGAGCCCTCGTCCTCTCTTGATATCTGATCAAACAGGATCTCCACCAGACCCTGTGCCTTGTCAAAGTTAATCTTACGGGTCTGCAGGACACACACATCCACACGGCTCTTTAGACAGCATTGAGCAAGTTAAAGGAATATGCACATGCAGATGGCTTTATTATTAATGTCAAAATCTGATCAGACAGTTACCGGTGTGCTGGAGATCTCTCTGTCATTGAGGATGAGCCGAAGCACCGCGGCGCTGCTGAGAGCCTCGGTCTGCAGCCACAGACGCACACTTCCCTGCTCGGACACGTCCACCTGCCAGCCTTCAGACTTCAGAGCGATCACTGCAGAAGACATGCATAAGAGTCAAGGTCAACTTTATTTCTATAGCACTTTACACAGTGCAGATTGAGTCAGAGCAGCTTTACAGTGTTAAACAGTCATCATTGATTCAGTCATCGTCCAGCTCAATTCAATTCTCTTCAAATAGTGTCTGTGCAATCAAGCAGTCAATATTGCCAGATACGTTTATATGCATACAAAGATTTAAAGCATCTGTTTACATAAAAGTGAACATTCTGTCACTCTTTTGTATGGAAAACAAGCTCTGAAATTGTGGTTTGGTTTTTCTAAGAAGGAAAAATTCATGTTTGGAGCAACATTAAGGCAAGTAGATGACGACAGAATGTCCATTTTTGGATGAACTATCTATAGAAGCTTATTTCAGCCATGGAGGGAAAAAAAAGAAATCTTGAAATTATGAGGAAAAAATTTAGAATTGCGAGATAAAAAGTCACAGTTAACTTTTTTATTCTTTTATTCCATGGCTGGAAACAAAAATATCAGAAATCAGAACGGTGAGATATTAACTCAGAATTCTGTGAAAAATATAAATAAATCAGAATTGCAAGATGTAAACTCAGAATTCTGAGAAAAAAAAACGTATAAAGATGTAAACTCAGAATTCTGAGAAAAAAAAACGTATAAAGATTTAAACTCAGAATTCTGAGAAAAAAAAAACGTATAAAGATTTAAACTCGAAAAATTCATGTTTGGAGCAACATTAAGGCAAGTAGATGACGACAGAATGTCCATTTTTGGATGAACTATCTATAGAAGCTTATTTCAGCCATGGAGGGAAAAAAAAGAAATCTTGAAATTATGAGGAAAAAATGTAGAATTGCGAGATAAAAAGTCACAGTTAACTTTTTTATTCTTTTATTCCATGGCTGGAAACAAAAATATCAGAAATAAGAACGGTGAGATATTAACTCAGAATTCTGTGAAAAATATAAATAAATCAGAATTGCAAGATGTAAACTCAGAATTCTGAGAAAAAAAAAAAAAACGTATAAAGATTTAAACTCAGAATTGTGAGATGTAAAATATAGTAATTATAACTTGCAACTGTGAGATTTAAAATGCAGCTGTGACAAAAAAGGTCAAAATTGCCTTTTTAATTTTTTATTCTGTGGCAGAAACAAAAAACACAATTGTACACTGAGAATTCAGAGCAGAAAAGTTAGAATTGTGAGATGTAAACTCGCAATGTCCTTTTGAATTTGATTATTCTGTGGAAGAAATAAGCTATTTCTTTAAATACACTACTGTTCAAAAGTTTGGGGTCAGTAAGATTTTTTTATGAAAGAAATTAATATTTGTATTCAGTAAGGACGCATTAAATTGATCAAAAGCGACAGTAAAGACATTTATAATGTTCTAAAAGATTTCGGTTTCAAATAAATGCGGTTCTTCTGAACTTTCTGTTCATCTGTGAATCCTGAAAAATTAAATGCATCACGGTTTCCACAAAAATATTCACTGTTAACTGTTTTTAACATTGATAATAATCAAAAATGTGTCTCGAGCAGCAAATCAGCATCTTATACTGATTTCTGAAGATCATGTGACACTGAAGACTGGAGTAATGATGCTGAAAATACAGCTGCGCATCACAGAAATAAATTACATTTGAACAGATATTCACACAGAAACACTTATTATAAATTCTAATAATATTTCAAAATTTTTACTGTATTTTTGATCAAATAAATGCAGCCTTGGTGAGCAGATGCGACTTCTTTCAGAAACGTTACAAATCACAATGATTCCAAACTTTTGAACACCAGTGCATCTCAGATTCTCTGAACAGTGATGCCGTTTGTGACGTGTATTTGATTGACTTACGTGGGTTTCTGACATGCCAGCTGAGTTCTGTCAGCCTCTCCAGATCTGAGGAAGAAAACGGCACAATCACAAAGTCAAATTCAATGTCTTGCTGTCAGAATGATCCGACATCTTTGAAAACAAGATTTAAAGTTCATCTTGCTGTGTTTGAGGTTATAGGAAGATGTTTGTCATGCAGTTTATAGTATCTGACACAAACAGTCCATGTTCTGGCACACTTTGTGCAGGGTGAAAACACACAGATCATGCACAACACGGTTTAGGGCAAAGGAGCTCAGCAAAACTGAAACGTTACAAATCACAATGATTCCAAACTTTTGAACACCAGTGCATCTCAGATTCTCTGAACAGTGATGCCGTTTGTGACGTGTATTTGATTGACTTACGTGGGTTTCTGACATGCCAGCTGAGTTCTGTCAGCCTCTCCAGATCTGAGGAAGAAAACGGCACAATCACAAAGTCAAATTCAATGTCTTGCTGTCAGAATGATCTGACATCTTTGAAAACAAGATTTAAAGTTCATCTTGCTGTGTTTGAGGTTATAGGAAGATGTTTGTCATGCAGTTTATAGTATCTGACACAAACAGTCCATGTTCTGGCACACTTTGTGCAGGGTGAAAACACACAGATGCACAACACGGTTTAGGGCAAAGGAGCTCAGCAAAACATTCATCAGCGGCCGAATGATGATTCAATACCGAGGTCGTACTAAGAAAAGACGAGTTATGCATCAATTCATGCTGAGATGCACAAGGTCTCGAGCCACCGTGTTCAGGTAATGCATTATGCAGAGATAGAAATGAATGTCTACCCTCTGCAGTGAAGGTGAAACTAGAGGAGATGTCAGGGTTTCCGCTCAGCTCCACCGTGTAAAGGCCCAAATCCTGCTCCGAGGCGTCCGTGAAGGTAAGAACAGACCTGGGACGAACATTTGGATCAGGTTTATGGAGTATTTAAAAGGACAGTCACCCAAAACAAAGTCATAATTTACTCAAACCCATAACAGTGTGAATTTACTACTACTGTGGAAACAAAAAGGATAATTTTAAAGAGTCTGTACTATCCCTTTAAGAAAGTTGAAGGTGCCTATTTACCAACATAAAAAACTATATATATATAGCTTTTTTTTTAATGAACTATTTCTTTTAAGGTGCCTATTTACAATTTAAAAATAATATATAAATTATGATAATTTATTTGACCGTCATTTGATGCATTACTGCTGCCATAAGCACTACAAAAGGTAAACAAACATTGCTTTTAAATTAAGATACTTTATTATTTTTACTTGATATATACTGTTTTTATATTTATACTCAAGTTAATATTGTAATGTTAAAGCGTTGGTTTTTGATTACTTCACTGCAATGCTTCAAGGAAATAAGATATTAAAATAACTTAACATATACGGTTTTATATTTGGACTCATTAAGTTAATAGTTCAATATTGTAGCATTGGTTTTTGATTACTTCATTGCAACTCTTCATAGAAATATAATACTTAAATATTTCAATTAGCTTACTATATACTGTTTTTATATTTATACTTAAGTTTATAGTTTAATATTGTAGCATTGGTTTTTGATGACTTTATTGCAATGCTTCATGGGAATTAAAAAATATATATTTTTAATTAACTTACTGTTTCTATGTTTATATGTAAGTTAATAGTTTAATAATGTGGTATCGGTTTTGGATTATTCATTGCAATGCTTTAATTTCCTCATAAAAGAATTTAAGTTCACTGTCTTCTTTTTTTTTCCATTTTCAAGTACTTTTTTTTGCTTTAAATCCAAGTTTGCATTTTGTTAGGTTTGGTTCATAGTTTCAAACTCTTTACTGACAAACTGTTGGAAATCCCAATGGAGAAAATAAATGAGAAATATACTTCCAGATCCAACGCTGCAGAAAAAGTGTCACTGTTGTGCTCATATCGTGACTAAAGACCTGTTGTTTTTGTTCTCCAGTCGGGCTCGTCCGGCATCAGTCGATTTGCTGTAGTTCTTACTCCACTTAAAGACGTCTTTATCAGTGCTGTCAGGAGCTTCAAAGCTCAGGAAGATGAAGCCGTCGTTATCGACTCCGATCTCAATCTCTTTGGTTCCTGGTGGCAAACGTGGGATAGAGTTAAAAGCGACTCACTGTAAAATGAGCATGAAATCATTATGCAGACTTCCAGGCAGCTGACCTGCTTTAGTCTGCGCTTCCATCGGCTCTGACGCCACTGAAGACATGCCGACTCCGGCGGCGTTAACAGCAGACACACGGAGGCGGTACGTCTGACCTGCTTGCAGACCTGAAACCTGATCAGATATCATCCAAAAACAGCTCAGTCCTCTTTCAAGGCTTTGGTGGGACCAGATGCAAATGTAACTATTGTGAATTGAGTCGAGATACTTTTTAAGGCAAGAAGACACCACAGGTTTGTCCTGCACAGGACAATTTTGCTTCCTATTTTCACTTTCAAAATATGCATTTATTTTAGTGGAAAGAAAACATCCAAAATACACATTCAAGTGTTTATTTTGTATCTGTAAAATTAAATTACAATACGTATCTTTAAAGGCCGTTTCTCAAAATGAGTCAGAATTGGACACTTTACTGTAATTTTACTGTAAGTTGTAAATAAAAGATTACAGCACTTTTTTACAAGAAAATATTATTTTAGTCTTTCTACTTCAAAATTTCACTTTAATTCAATGTGTAACATTTTTGAGTGAAAATTGTTTCTACACCAAATTCTTTTCATTCTACATACACCAAACTTTACAGTTTTATTCCTGCTTATATTTTTAAGTCTGTTACAGAGGGATTTGTTCATAAATAATTTGGGACCAGATTTATATCACATTTATACAGTATATAGCATTTATATGAAGTGTTATGTAAATCTGTTCCAAAATGACATATGAACAAACCCCTCTATAAAAACCTTGAAAATATAGATCGGAATAAAACGGTAAAGTTTGGTGTAAGTGCTGCTGAACTGGAGAAAAACTTTTTTCTGGCCATTGACGGTATGAAGTGATTCCCTCTTTGAAAACCCAACATTTTGAACCTGGCTTCATCCAATGTTCAGATTTCTGTCCTGGAAATGTATGCAAATGATTTCATATTTAAATAGATAATGTCTCATTTCCATATTTAAACATGACATTTCAGAGTGAAAAACTTGTAATGCACTCTAATATACTGTGATTAATCAACTGAATAAAGTATGAAGTAACATTTTTAATCCTGTTTACCTATAGTGTCTTGCCTTAAATTTGATTGCTGATGCACAATTGTAATTTCAATTGAAATCAAGGATGTAGAATTAGACTGCAATTCAACTCAACTCACTTTCTTAAATTCTGAACTTTGCAATCAGAAGAGAAACTAAAGGCACCTTTAAGTGAGTTTCCGTCACCGGCTCACTCGTCACGAGGGTCCAATCCTCAGACTCCGCCCCCTCGCTGATCTCCACTACATACCCGCTGACCTCTGATTGGCCCTTGTACAGAGGCCCCGCCCACAGCAGCACCAGAGAGTTTTGCCTCACTTCTCTAAATTCCAGATCATATGGACAACCTACAACATATGAATCAACACATTCATACAATAATCCATCATCGCCTTCTGTTCATTCATGCCGCCTTTTAAAGATGCTTGCAAGACTTATTTTACCTTCATTTAATGAAGACATTACACACTTCTTTCATTCATTTCTCTAATATACACACCTTTATATATGAGCTGTGTTTATCCTCTTGAACATAGAAACTATAAAATAAAAGAATCCAGCCCACAACAATGCATATAAATGATAACCAAAGGAAAAATGTAGCGTGCTGTGCTGTAAGTGAAATAACCCTCAATTGCAAAAAAAAAGTGAACCAGCACAAATGGAAGAAAAACTACTTTCATTGATTTTTGAGTTCTGCATCACTGTGCCACACTATAAAGATTAAGACATTAATGATGAAGAACAGAAACACATTAAAGATGAATGAAATAAGAACAGCATGTTAGTCTGTGCCAGATACGGGTTAGTTCAGAAAAGACATGATTGAAACAAATCGAATTTATTGTTTCCTATAATTAAAAAAGTGTACAAGTGTACAAAAACATAGTGCATATTAATGTCATTTGGTAATATAACCTTCTTCTTTGCAAGTTTATTTAGATGCAATAAGAATTGATTTCCAAACTATTCTTTCTTTCTCAAAATTGCTAAAAGAACTGTACAGGAACATATATGAAAGAAGAAACAAGTAAAATCCCTTATGATTCCTGTCCCTGATCATGCAGGATCTTACCAGGCTCAGGCATCGTCCAGCGCTCACACAGAAACAGCTCGCTGGGTTCAGAAGCGTCACCCAGACCAACAATATTGGCTGCGAAGACTCGGAACTGGTAAAAACGTCCTTCCTGAAGGCCTGTCACCTAAAAACAAAACCGACAAATAATGGGAAATAAATGGATGTGTGAGAAAGGACGGAAGAGAAACCTAAAATAAAATAAAATAAAAGCATCTGTAAAAAGAGAACGTATATGTGTTTTCACATTCTCAGTGTTCATTTAAATCAAATGAGGAGTGGATCACACTCCTAATGGAAGCTGAAAGCATCCTCAAAATAACTCAAATATTTAATGAACTAAAAAACACGAGACCGAGAATAACTTTGTGGATGACTGACGCTCCAATCCTGTGTGAAATCTGTCCAGTCTTTCGATTCAGATGCATTTTTAACCCAGAAGCAGTGTAGTTTGACATTTATTTAGTATTTAGTTTTTATTTTACATATTTTTATATAATATTTTGAATTATTTTTCATTTTCATTTTAGTTAAAATTTCATTCGTTTTTGTCAGTATAGTTTTTTTTTTTAAATAGCTACTTTATTTGAGCACTTTTTAAATGTTTTCTTTAGTTTCGATTTACATTTATTTTATTCGAGTAACAAAAATAATGACTTATAATGAAATATGTGAAGTGCTGTGAATCAAATGCAGATTAAAACCCAGAAACGGTCAATTTGACTATTTTAGTATATATTAATATTAGAACAACTTAATATTTTTAAAATTATTTGTATATTTTGCATTTTTTATTGCAATTCAATTCAAGTTTTAGTAATTTGTTTTGTCATTCTTATTAACTGTTGCTTTAAAAACGGTTAATATAGTTTTTATTCATTTTTATTTCAGTTTTAGTTATTTTAGTACTTCAATTTTTTATTGTTAATTTTCTGTCCTGCGATTCAGATTCATTTTTAACCCAGAAACAGTATAATTTTACTATTTTAGAATTTATTTATATTTTGAATTTTGAAAATTAGCATTTTCATTTTAGTTGAAGCTTTAGTAATTTTGTTGTGTTTTTGTCACTTACTAGCTTTTTTTTTTAAATGTAGTTTTTTAATACATTTTTATTTCAGTTTTAGTTAGCTATTTTAATACTTCAATTTGTATTTTTTTTCTTAATTTCAGTTCACATTTATTTTATGCGAGTAACAAAAATTAATTTTGTTGTAATGGTTTAGTTTTAGTTTGAATTTCAATTTATTATGAACATTTTTTTTTTTTTTGTATAAAGTGAATTTAATTTTATTATCATTTAGTTAACACTTAATAATAACCCTGCCCAGAAAAGCCTTTATCTTCAGTGCATTGATCAGCCGGTCGACGTCTATATCGAGGACCATTAGCTACATATCCGATAAGCATTGCTTTAAGACTGTTTCTGTGATGAGAAGTAAAGATCACCACGAGTGGCCACCCAGTCACAAGTAATTGGGATTGGATTTAGGAAAACAGGCCTTCTTAAGACTTGTGATTAACTGTTGCTTGAATCCTCTTATCAAATCAGAGGCTTATCTGGGAGCTCAAATCTCTGGAGCGTCCAGACCAGGCCCCCGTGGCCTGCTGGGACAGAGAACTGCCACTAGATGGCAGACATCAGGAATAGCAGAGGGCTTTTAATGTAGGGTGGGGTGTGTTTGTGCTGCTCTGTAATGATGCTGGGCAGGTGGCAGTGCCTCTGATGCTCAATGAGAGGCGGAAATCATTAACATGGGCTTCATGCTACGACCACAGTGCCCTCGAAGATCAATGTTTTCTAACTGACGTAATGTACTTTGAGGCATCCTGTGAGCAAATAGTGCATAATAACAACCCCTTCCTCCTCTCCAAACCCCCCCCCCCCCCGTTTTTCAGAGGGAATTTTAATAAAAAAAAACAGGGGG
>NW_015505495.1:1029816-1046205 GCF_001515645.1 Sinocyclocheilus grahami
CCCCCCAAACCCCCCCCCCCCCTGTTTTTCAGAGGGCATGTTAATAGAAAGAGACAGGAGGCCGATGCCGTTTCCGTCCATCAGAGGGCGCTGTGCACTCATGACACTTTACACAAGAACAGACCCATAAAACATGTTCTGTTTCATCAAAGCAGGCAGCAAACCTTTAGAAAATGTGGCTTGTTCACCAAGAGCTCAAAATGAATATTATATGATTCATTACTGGTGTTTGCTGAAGCAAGCAACACTATTATTATTGCTCAGTTTTAAGGCAGTGCTATTTTAGTATTGTTGAGATACTATTTTGAGTTTTCATTAATATTTTAAATTTGTTTTTATTTTTGTATTTTCGGTTTTAATTTTAAAAACAGAAAATAGCAGATTTTTTAAAACGGAATCTTTTTTTTATAACAAACATTTGCATTTTTTAAATTGTTTTTGTTCCTATTTGTTTTTAGTTTTTTTTATATGTCTATATAGATTTTGTTAATTTTATTTCAGTCTTAATTTTATTATTTCAGAGGTTATTTTTATTCATGTAAATGTTGCCATGGCAACTAACTGGAATAAAATAAGTTGAAGTTGAAGTACGCACAAAAATCTCAAACTAAAACAAAGAAATAAATAGAAATAAAAAATGAAAAAGAAACATAAAATAGCACAAAAACTAAAAAAAGAAAAAAAAGCACATACCACAATGACTAAAATAAACTAAAATTAAAATAAAAAATTAAAATCAAAATAAAATCTAATTCAAAATATTGATAAATACTACATACTTAATAAATATTATATAAATATTACTAAAATAACAGGGCCCACAATACCTTAACACTGTGTGGGGTGTTGTATTTGGGCCATATAATTAGGGCACAATTAAACTGATTAATTTTTTTAAATTAATTAAATAATTAAATAAAAATGAAAAGAAAAAAAAACCTATACTAACATTTAAATAAATAAATAAATAAATAAATTTTAATTATTATTTTATTTTCTATAAAATATAAATGAATCAATTAACTGAATACCAATTCAATAGATTTAGTTTGATTATATATTTATTGTTGTTTGATTTTAATTATTAAATGCAGCAGAGAAAGTCAAGACCTCTGATGTGGTGCAGACCAAAATCAAAGCATTTTAATGATCTAAAACAAACTAATGCTCATCTAAAAGAACATTTTGTCATAGATTTTTTATTTCAAAACAGAACACAGATTTGCACTGTGTTTGTGGACAGCTTTGTTCATTATCATGCTTAAAATCCCTGTTTTAATAACCAATAATCAGCTGAGAATGTCAGCGTGAACAAAACAACAACTGTTTAATAATTAAGTTTACACGCATCTGCATCAACTAATGACAGACCTGCTTTAATCCTGCTTTAAAACGATAACGGCCGTGGCCTCTGTCTATAAACTCCACAAATTAAACATCACCTTCTCTAACAATCACTTTTTTCATCAAACCACTATTTTGTGTTCAAGCTAGAACACGGTCCAATTAAACCGTGAAAACAATCAAAAATAAACAGCGCTTTAAGTTTTAATGAAGTCTCCATGGACACCATGGTTGCTCGGCGACACATTTAAAGTTAGACGAAGGCAGAAGAGCAGGTCAAACATTTCTTGGCATGACTGCAATGAAATATTGAGCAATAAACAGTATTTATGACTGATTTACAGCATGTAACAAAAGAGCAGCTGATCACAAAGACAGCATGGAAACTGCTGGTACTGTAAACGGCTGATTGAATCGTGCTGTTCTCAGCTCACCTCGTACACTCTCTCTTTAGTGGGCTTGATGCTGATCTCTCTCCAGGAACTCTGGGATTTCTCCCTCTGGTCCAGGAAGTAGCCGCGCACAGGGTCTCCTCCGTGATTGGCCGGGGCTCTCCAGCCAATCAGCATCTCTGCTCCGGTGCAGCGCAGTAGAGTGATGGCTGA
This sequence comes from Sinocyclocheilus grahami, assembly GCF_001515645.1. Lineage (NCBI taxonomy): Eukaryota > Metazoa > Chordata > Actinopteri > Cypriniformes > Cyprinidae > Sinocyclocheilus > Sinocyclocheilus grahami. The sequence goes on from NW_015505495.1 coordinate 1,031,766, forward strand.
TGGACGAGATGGAACATCTGCAGTAATGGGCAGAGGAAGGTCAGAGGTCACAGGCTGCTGCGTTGCACTGCTAAAGTCAACCACATCATGTTTGCTATTACATGTACATTTAGTCATTTAGCAGACGCTTTTATCCACACACACACACACACACACACACACACACACACACACACACACACACACACACACACACACACACACACACACACACACACACACACACGTTTACTTAGCTATCTAAATGGGGACATTCCATAGGCGTAATGGTTTTTATACTGTACAAACTCTATTTTCTCTCAGCCTACACCAACCCTACCCCTTACAGGAAACTTTCTGCATTTTTACAAATTAAAAAAAACTTTTATACCAGTTTTACAAACGAGGAAGTCCCCAAAATATGGTTAAGTAGGCTGAAGCGTCAGACGACAGTCTATTACTGTCAGGACTGAGCCATTCTCTGCTGTAACAGGCCTGTCTTTGGTCACGACTGTGAGGAGCAGGAGGAGCATCACGTGTGCTCACCTCACCTCACCTCTTCTGCTCCATATAACGAAGCTTGAAACGACCTCTGTACTCTACTGACAGCAGAATGCTACGTTAAACACAAGTAGACGTTTACATTTACTGAACACAATGTTAGAGTGTTGTGGGTGGTTTCTAGGGAATTAATATGAGGTTGCTAAGGCCTGAAAAGTTTGCACATTGCTATGTGTTTGCTAGGGTGTTCTAGGTGGATGTTAGGGCTCTGCTACTGTGGGTGGTTTGCTAGGTTATTCTGAGTGGTTAGAGTGCATTGCTAGACGGTTGCTAGGGTGTTCTGGGTTGTTGCTAGGGTATACTGGGTGGTTGCTAGGCATTGCTATCTGGTTTCTAGGGTGTTCTGGGTGGTTGCTAGGGCTCTGCTACTGTGGGTGGTTTGCTAGGTTATTCTGAGTGGTTAGAGTGCATTGCTAGACGGTTGCTAGGGTGTTCTGGGTTGTTGCTAGGGTATACTGGGTGGTTGCTAGGCATTGCTATCTGGTTTCTAGGGTGTTCTGGGTGGTTGCTAGGGCTCTGCTACTGTGGGTGGTTTGCTAGGGTATTCTGAGTGGTTATAGTGCATAGTTAGATGGTTGCTAGGGTGTTCTGGTTGCTGCTAGGGTGTACTGCTATGGCAATGCTAGATGGTTGCTAGGGTGTTCTGGTTGGTTGCTATGGCAGTGCTAGATGGTTGCTAGGGTGTTCTGGGTGGTTGCTAGGGCTCTGCTACTGTGGGTGGTTTGCTAGGGTGTTCTGGGTGGTTATAGTGCATCACTAGATGGTTGCTAGTGTGCTCTGGGTGGTTGCTAGGGCTCTGCTACTGTGGGTGGTCGAATAAATTTGACTTGATTTCTAGTTGGTTTCTAGGGCGTTATGGGTGGTTACTAGGGTGTACTGATGCGTCGCTAGGTCACTGCTGGGTGGTTGCTAGGGCATTTCTAGGTGCTTGCTATGGTGTACTAGACAGTTGCTAGGGCATTGCTAACTAATTTCTAGGGCATTCTATGTGGTTAATAGGGCTCTGCTAATGGAGGTGGTTTTCTAAGGGGTTGCCATGTGGTTGCTATGGTGTTTTGGGTGGTTACTAGGGCATTATTTCTAGATGGTTTCTAGGGTGTTATGGCCTATTGCTTGTGCTATAGAAATACATTTGACTAGATGGTTGCTAGGTGGTGGCTAGGGTGTTCTTGGTTGGTTGCTATGGCAATGCTAGATGGTTGCTAGGGTGTTCTGGGTGGTTGCTAGGGCTCTGCTACTGTGGGTGGTTTGCTAGGGTGTTCTGGGTGGTTATAGTGCATCACTAGATGGTTGCTAGGGTGCTCTGGGTGGTTGCTAGGGCTCTGCTACTGTGGGTGGTTGAATAAATTTGACTTGATTTCTAGTTGGTTTCTAGGGCGTTATGGGTGGTTACTAGGGTGTACTGATGCGTCGCTAGGTCACTGCTGGGTGGTTGCTAGGGCATTTCTAGGTGCTTGCTATGGTGTACTAGACAGTTGCTAGGGCATTGCTAACTAATTTCTAGGGCATTCTATGTGGTTACTAGGGCTCTGCTAATGGAGGTGGTTTTCTAAGGGGTTGCCATGTGGTTGCTATGGTGTTTTGGGCGGTTACTAGGGCATTATTTCTAGATGGTTTCTAGGGTGTTATGGCCTATTGCTTGTGCTATAGAAATAAATTTGACTAGATGGTTGCTAGGTGGTGGCTAGGTTGTTCTTGGTTTGTTGTTAGGGCATTTCTAAGTGGTTCCTAGTGTGTTCTGAGTGATTGCTAGAATATTGTGATTTTTGCTAGAGCATTTTAAGTGGTTGCTATGGTGTTCTGGGTGGTTGCTAGGGTATGTTAGGTGGTTGCTCACTGGCCCAAGTCAAAAGAGTCAATCAGCTGTATCTGGTCATGCAGGAAGCTCAATCATAGAATGATCAATTCACACTGAGACTATAAACGGTTTTCCCGAGCTGAAGCGGACAGCCAGCAGCACTTTAGACAAAACGGCATCATATTTAAAACTGCTGTCCTGCAGGGTCTGGTCTGGTTCACAGGCGGGTCAGACTCTTACATATCGCTGATTTCACTCGAACGGCAGGAGACTCCTCAGAGTAGATGCTGTTTCCCGCCAGTCCCACGGACTTCACCCGGAATACATACTCTTTATTGGTCTTCAGGCCATCAACTGTAAACCTGAGCGAAGAAGGAAACCAGTTTTAGTAGGTTTTGTAGATTACATGTCTTAAAGGGATACTTCAACCAAAAATGAAAATGTGCTGTTAATTTACTCACCCTCAGGTCATTTACAACATTAATACCTGGATTACAGGTAATAATGTAGTAAATAATATTCAGTTTCTTGCACAGGCTGATCATTTCGCTTCATAAGACCTCAATATATCGTCAGGAGCCATGGATATTAATTTTGTGTTGCCTGATATGCTTATTTTGACTCTCAAAGTGACGGTAGCCATTGGATTTTATGAATCACCAAGCACCACGGTTTCAGCTAAAATCTTCTTTACTGTTCTACTGAAGAAGAAGTCATCTACATCTTGGATGGGATGATGGTGAGTAAATTAACAGTGAATTTTCAGTTTTGTGTGAACTATTCCTTTAACTGCCTCTCAAACAGGATACAAGGAGAGACCTGGTTTTGGTGATGGGCTTATTATTGATGGTCTTCCACTGTCCACTTCCAACCTCACTGCAGTACAGATAGTATCCCACAATACCCTCTGTTATTTTGGGCTCCTTCCACTGCAACAGGACAGAGCTGTTGGTGTCTCGGATGGACAGGACGCCGTGTGGTGGGGCAGGAACTCCTAAAAGACAGAAAACCCTCTCTCAAACATACTGGTTTACATACACGCTACCCTTGTGGAAAAGAAGTGTGCAGTTCACCCCAAAAAACAATTATCATTTACTCACCCTCCACTTGTTTCAAAACTGAATGAGTTTCTTTCTTCTTCTAAACATAAAAGAAGGTACTTTGAAGAATGTTTGTAACTAAAGAGTTTACGGTAGCCATTGGCTTCCATAGTATTTTTTCTATACTATGGGAGTCAATGGCTACCATCAACTGTTTGGTTACCAAGATTATTCAGAATATCTTTTTTTGTGTTCAAAAGCTGAAACAAATTCATACAGGTTTGGAACAACTTGAGTGTGAGTAAATAATGACAAATTTTTATTATATGTGCACTGTTCCTTTAAGAAAATGATTACCTAGCGGCTGTCCCACTGAGATGGGTTCACTGGGAAGAGACGGTTCGCTGATGCCATACTTGTTAACAGAGCGAACACGGTAAGTGTATGACTTTCCCTTCCGCTGGTCAAACGCAGCAAATCTTGTAGACAGAACCGTCATATCCATACTAGCCAGATGCCAGCTCTCCTTCCCTGTTAGGGACTGAAATCAAAACAGTCATCTTTACATTACAGTTTTTCTCGATTGCTAACACACTATAACTGATTCATTTGGCCCAATAGTAGTGGGAGATGGATGGAAAAGCAATAGGAAAAATAAGAAAATATAATTAATTGGATAAGGTCAAAGGTCATTTGTTCCTGATGAAATACAAAAAACTATAGTTGACCATGTTCTTCTGCATGGACTGACCATGAGGGAAGTTGGCCTACAGGGCAGACTCATCTACAGGGCTTCAATACTACTTACACACACAATATTATTACAGTACATAGTAGCAGTACTTCAGATGAGAGAACTTTCATTATTCTATGTACAGTAAATACTGTAGTACATGTTGTACAAACTCATTACTGTTGAATTGATTTGTAGCCAAGTAGTCCTTACATGTGCTCTATTTTTGAGGAACTGAGAGACGACTGTCTAGGGGAGGCAGAGGAGTCTTTTGTCAGAAGACTAAGAAACGGCTATAACTACAGTAATAAGGATACTACCAATACTGTAATGCAATTTGGCAGATGATGCTGAATGAATGAATGAATTTTTTTATTCCAATGTGTGTTTACTGTATATTCACTGTATATTTTTGTTTACTGTATATATTTGGTCTTTGAACTTTTCTCTTGTAGTGCTTTTCATCTACTGTAAGATCCTTTACAGTAGTGTAATGGAAGTAAAGTTTTCTTTCAGCTTATTGCTGAATTTTACTGTATCTGCACCCCTCTATTTATGTCATATACTGTACCAGACACTGACTAGCAAAATGATTCCTATTTCCCAAAAGGAGGTTTTTGTAACAGTGTTTTGAATTGATCTCACTAGTGTTCTCTAGGCAGCATTTGACAGGTTTGTGTATCATCTGAGTCCAAAGTTTGAGTCTGACAAAAGAGAACACGTTTTTGACTAAAATGTTTGATTTTGACCTGGAAGTTTGAAGTTTGCACATGTTTGTGTGTAGTTTTGAGATTGTGTTTATAGTTGTGAGAAAATGGTGAATTGTTTCATGAATTGTGTGTTAGCAATCGCAGACTGTAGTGTACTGTAATGTATTATTTATTATTTATCCAAAGCGACTTACAGTACATTCAAGCTAAACATTTTGCCAGTATGTGTGTTCATTGAATCAAACCTATTTCTGTCTAATTTCAGGTCTGTATATGTAATTTTTTTAACTATAAGTTACACTTGCATTTTTTTATAAAAAAATAAAATAAAATTACAGATTTAAAAATATGCAGAGCAGAAATTAGACAAAAATAGTGTTTTTCCAGCACGTGTGTTCCTTAGGATTTTCTAATTTGTGGTCTGTATATTATACATTTTTGTATATATAACTTATGTACGTTTAATTTAGTTTTAAAAATAAAAATAAAATCACATTAAGTCAACATTTTCACATAAATGGACAATCACACATAAAATATTTTGTACATATAAAAAAATATACAGACCAGAAATTAGACTTTTTTTTTTTTGGTTAGCATGTGTGTTCCCTTGAATTTATATATATATATATATATATATATATATATATATATATATAATTTATGCAAGTGCAATTCATAGTTTAAAAAATTTACATATATAAAAACGTACAGATCAGAAATCAGACAAAAATAAGTTTTTGCCAGTATATGTGTTTATTTTGCCTGGAATTGATAATTTTTTGTATATATATAATTGTATTTTTTAACTATAAATTTCACTTGCATAAAGTAGCAAGTCTCCATGAAGATAAAGTATTGCAATATCCTCTATAATAAAATGTGCCCGGTGGTAAATGTGAATTTAAATATTTTTCATACAGTATATGTATTTCTGCCCCCACAATTTCAGATGATCCCGAAGAACTAGACGGTTTTATTATGGTTCTTCTTATAAAGAGTCCAATAAGTGCATGTCCTGTGGCAGTGTGTGCATTCTCCTGCTCATTACAGAGTCAGCGAGCTGCTGGAGCTCTTTCTTGTGCCTAAAACTGGAAGATTCGACCTCCTCTGCTCTGAGAACGAATCACTCCGAGCACTTTTACACTGTGATTAACGAAGAGAGGATCTGAAACTTTAAAACTGCCCTCGAAAAACCAGAAGGATCTTGACCTTTTGCAGTGCTGGAGGCCATGGACATCAGAAACCGAGAAGCTAAACTTTAAAAATGTTTTTTTTTTTTGTGTTAAGCCTGTCGGGTCATTTTATTTGCTCTGTAACATTACATTTTTACCAAGCTAATTTAATGTCTGCTAGGGTTACTGGATTTGCCCAGAAATCAGATATACATACAGATAGTGATGCAATGCAACTATAATAGAATGCATTTTAATGAACAAAGTTGCAGTTGAATGCTTGCAGTGTTGACTGCTAAAGTTCAGTGTTCAACAGTGAAATTTATGTAATTTTTATTCTAGTAACAGGAAGAGCAATGCTGCTTGCAACGGCAATGTCATGGTTCGATTCCCAGGGAAAAATATTCTGTAAAGTGCATAACTTCAAATGTTATAATTTAAAAAAATATATTAGGATTTTTAGGATATGTTTTCATATACTGAACTCATCCAGTGTTGTTATTGTTGACTAAAATAAAATTTTCGGCAAGTGAAAAAAAAATTTATTGGATGAATAATGTAAACTTATACTAGAGATGCTGAATTTTTTTTGCAATGCAACTATAATAGAATGCATTTTAATGAACAAAGTTGCAGTTGAATGCTTGCAGTGTTGACTGCTAAAGTTCAGTGTTCAACAGTGAAATTTATGTAATTTTTATTCTAGTAACAGGAAGAGCAATGCTGCTTGCAACGGCAATGTCATGGTTCGATTCCCAGGGAAAAATATTCTGTAAAGTGCATAAATTCAAATGTTATAATTTAAAAAAATATATTAGGATTTTTAGGATATGTTTTCATATACTGAACTCATCCAGTGTTGTTATTGTTGACTAAAATAAAATTTTCGGCAAGTGAAAAAAAAATGAAATAAAATAAGTATTGGATGAAAAATGTAAACTTATACTAGAGATGCTGAATTTTTTTAAAAAACAAACACCAATAATAATAATAAAAAAACACACACATAACAAAATTACTAAAACTAAAATTAAAAAGAAATCTGAAAATAAAACAATTCAAAAATAAATAAATAAATATTAGATGAAAAATGTAAAATTAAAAAACGTCTCGGTTACGTATGTAACCCTCGTTCCCTGAAGGAGGGAACGGAGACGTCACGTTAGTGACCGACGAATTGGGATCTCGCTTAGAGAGACCAATCCACTTCGAGTGTAAACTAAACGAGCCAATGCACATTGGCATGCGATGATTGCATCCAGCTGCCGCTGATCACAGCGTGAGCATAAAAAGGCAGCAAATGCAACGCATACCAGGTTTTCACTGAGGAGCCGAGCCTGTGACCCGGCTGCTCAGTGGTGGTACAGCAGCCGTGGCGACTGGATGTGATGTCTCCTTTCCCTCCTTCAGGGAATGAGGGTTACATACGTAACCGAGACATTCCCTTTCAGTCGGTCACTCCGAGTCACGTCGGTGACCGACGAATTGGGATCCCTACCAAAGCGCCATGGATGCTGCCCCTTCCAGTGTCCTGTGTGAGCCACCTGCACCCCTTTGTGGTGTAGGCCAGAGCTCGCAACAAGAAGACCAGTCACTGTTGTCATAGCACTACCCACTCAGTGAGATTGGATAACACTGGGAAAACGTACCCGTTCCACTTGGAACAGGAACGTTGCGGAAGCCCCATCCTTCCCGAAGGAGGTTTCGGAAGCACTTACACATATGACATCCGTTTAGGTGCATATGGAAGATTAGAGGTGATTGTAACCATCATGGAAATGGCAGAAGTCTGCTGGGGAAACACGGGCTCTGAGGCTATACGTGGACTTTACACATATGGGAACCACTTAGGTCTCTACATATAGAACCCAGCCCTCTACCGGTTCTCACGGACTCAGCGTGTGAGGGCCTGGCGCCAGACGTTTTGCCATGTCTGGCTGCCGAGGGGACGGAGGAGATGGACAGGGCCTACAGTACGGACACTCTGGAGCAGTTTTAGCGAGCCGACACTAAACCCTGTGCCTGATAAGCCAGGGTGATGGCATCCACAATCCAGTGGGCCATCCTCTGCTTAGAGACGGCATTGCTGTAGTGCTGTAGGATTAGAGACAGGTCCCAAAAGGGTACAGAGAAGGGCCGGGGAGGATTTAGCCTTCTCCCTAAGGAACCTGATGACCAGATCATGCTTCCCTACCGACTTCCCTTCCACGGGGTCATGGTTAGCAGCAATCGCAGCGACATAGACTTTAAGGGTGGAGAGAGACAGCCTTCTCTCCAACTCTTGCTGCAAAAAGGAAAGCACAACCCCAATCTGGGATCTCCGGGGGTCTTCCCAACGAGAAGAACACCACTCGACGAACAGGTTCCACTTCAAGGAGTAATCGTGTCTCGTAGACGGTGCTCTCGCCAAAGTGATGGTGTCAACTACCTCTTGGGGAAAGAGGTACTACCTCAAGAACCTCCACGTCCCGTCCAGGGACCAGACATGAAGTTTCCAGAGGTCTGGACGCGGGTGCCACAGGGTGCCCCGTCTCTGAGTCAGTAGATCCTTCCTCAGAGGAATCTGCCAGGGAGGGGCTGTTGCGAGGATCATTAGTTCGGGGAACCAGGTCCGAGTGGGCCAACACGGCGCCACAAGCAGGACCTGCTCCTCGTCCTCCCTGACCTTGCACAGCGTCTGTGCGAGAAGGCTTACTGGGGGAAGCGCATACTTGTGCAGGCCCCATGGCCAGCTGTGTGCCAGTGCGTCGGTGCCGAGTGTTCCCTCGGTCAGGGAATAGAACAACTGGCAGTGAGAGGTTTCTGGAGAGGCAAACAGGTCTACCTGAGCGGCTCCGAAACGTCTCCAAAACAGTGGACCGTCTGGGGATGGAGCCTCCATTCTCCCGGGAGCGTAGCTTGTGACAGCTCGTCGGCCGTACGGTTGAGCAGACCCAGAATGTGAATGGCACGAAGTGACCTCAGAACCTTTTGACTCCAAAGGAGGAGGTGGCAGGCGAGTTGTGATGGGAGCGCAGACCACCTTGTCGGTTGATGTTCGCAACGGTCGCCATGTTGTCCGTTCGGTCCAGCACGTGCTTGCCTCATAAGCACCCTTTGAGACGGTTCAAGACAAGGCGCACTGCTAACAACTCTAGGCAATTGATATGCCAGTGCAGTTTGGGTCTGGACATCCCCGACACTGCGTGCCCGTTGTACGTGGCCCCCAGCCGGTGGTGGAGGCATCCGTGTAAACCACAGCATACCTGGAGACCTGTTCTAGGGGCACTCCTGCCCGGAGGAACGTATGGTCTGACCACGGGGTGAAGGTTTGGAAACAGGCCGGTGTAACTTGGACCCGGTGAGTGCCGCGCTGCCACGCCCACCTCAGGACTCGGCCATGAAGCCAGTGCTGGAGCGGTCTCATATGAAGCAGCCCCAGCGGCGTAACTGCCACTGCAGCTGCCATATGCCCCAGGAGCCTCTGAAATAGTTTCAGTGGGACCGCTGTCCTGCCCTTGAACAAATTCAAGCAGCTCAGCAGCGACCGCGCACGTTGCTCTGTGAGGCGCACTGTCTGTTCGACCGAATTCAACTCCATACCGAGAAAAGAGATCCTCTGCATCGGGGAGAGTTTGCTCTTTTCCCAGTTGACCTGAATGCCTAACCGGCTGAGGTGCGAAAGCACCAAGTCCCTGTGTGCACACAACTGATGCTGAGACTGAGCTAGCATGAGCCAGTCGTTGAGGTAGTTGGGAATGCCCTGTACTCTCAGGAGAACAAGGGCTGCCTCCACTTACGTGAAGACACGGGGCGACAGGGACAGCCCGGAGGGCAGGTCCTCATACTGATATGCTCGTCCTTCGAATGTGAACCGCAGAAATGGTCTGCGGCGCGGAAGGATCGACACATGAAAGTACGCATCCTTCAGGTCGATTGCTGCAAACCAATCTCGGGGACGGATGCACCCGAAGATTCGTTTCTGCATCAACATCTTGAACGGTCACCCGGCGCCAGGTAACGACCGCATCCAGAAACGCACGGGTGAAATGGCATCTTTAAAAAGACGATCCGTCATCTTTACAAAGACGCACTCGCTTATTGTACTCTTTTAGAGAAATTGGCTCTTTTAGGGAAATGCTCTTTTATGTGCTGAGACGCACAGGGGAAATGGCCGTTTGCAGCACGACAGGGGGTAATGCAGCCTGAAGTGCGCAACCCACTCGACACAGGAACGACCACCGCTGAAGCGCCGTCCGCCAACACAAAAAGCTCCCGTGAGCACGCTAGACTCGTCACACATGAAGCAGTTTGGTAGGAGCAGAACGATGTTGTCGCTTGGCTCCGAAGCGAAAAGCTGGTATGTGTTGCATTTGCTGCCTTTTTATGCTCACGCTGTGATCAGCGGCAGCTGGATGCAATCATCGCATGCCAATGTGCATTGGCTTGTTTAGTTTACACTCGAAGTGGATTGGTCTCTCTAAGCGAGATCCCAATTCGTCAGTCACCGATGGGACTCAGAGTGACCGACTGAAAGGGAATTATAGATTGTCTTGGCAATTAACTGAAATAAATAAGATTAAGTTGAAGTACTTTAAAATGACTAATACCGAAATAAAAAAAAACAATTAAAAATAAAACTGAAAATAAAAAAATACAAATTTATTTTAAAATATCAATAAATATTATTTATAGTAAATAAATAATACTAAGATAACACTGAACCCATCAAACCCAACATTTACATTTTTATATTTATTCATTAATATGCTTTATCCAAAGCAACTTGTGGAATAAAACAAGTCAACAAACTAGATCTGTCCAGTTAACTAGCTTTGGGTTGCTAGTTATTTTTTAACAGAGTGCCTAAACATTTTGTGCATGGATTGCAAAGATGCATACATCTAGTCTAAAAAGATGATTCTGTCTGCTCAAAGTCACACATGCAAACCAAAGCACATCTCAGAAATATAACAAGTGCTTTGAAGTGGAAAGGAAACACATTATGCAGCCGTCACATAACACCGGATGAGCTGCATTAAGGTCTCTATGCTTTTAATGAACCATTCGCTTTGCACCTGCTGCCACCCAGGATACAGCTTTCACAGTCTCTAATTAGCCAGCTAGTCAAAGTGCTATGTTAATTTGGCTCGGTGTGTAAAGCCAATGCAACTGTAAGGCCTGCAGTCGAGGGTAAAAACGACAAGCGCAGGAGCGCAGGACGCCGCAGGGCCGGTCTTAATGAACTGAACTGCAAGCAGTGCGTGGGATGAAGGTCAACTCTCACCCGCTCCACGAAGTAGGTGAGAGGCTCTCTGCCCCTTGGCTCCGGTTCAGTCCAGCTCAGCACAGCGTAGGTGTCACTAAGTTCACAAACTCGCATATCAGTGGGGGGGAACGGTACTCGGATTTGACCTGTGGACGGCAAAGAGGAGACATTGAGAATGGTGCAGAACGCTGGCAACATACAGCATGCAGAAAAAAGCAGGAGAGCTAGGGACTCATGGAGAACGGGTAAAGGCATGGTCACACTAGACCAGGGTTATTATTGTTAACTAAAACCATAAAAACATTGAATTATTTGAAATAAAATAAACATTAACTAAAAAAAACAAAAAAAACAATTTAAAATAATAAAAAATAAAACAAAAATATATAAATATAATATTTCGAAGTATAAAAAAGGCAACATTTCTCATTTTCGTTTAGTCCTAATTTGAGGTACTAAAATAACTAAAACTAAATATACTAAAACTAACAAATAACAATTCATAAAAATTATACATACATTTAATAGAACCTAATAAAAGTGACAAAAAAACCCAAAACTTAAATTTAAATTAAAGTGAAAAGTTACAGGTCTCTCTCATCTTTTTAAGTGGGAGAACTTGCACAATTGGTGGCTGACTAAATACTTTTTTGCCCCACTGTAAATGCTTAGAGGGTTAAGCATTTAGATGCATTTATATGTATGACTTAGTTGCCAAACTGTACTGAAATCAATTGCGAGTCAGTTAGGATGCTTTCTTAGAAGGCAACTGCCGATGTAGATCACAGACAGCAAGGCAGCTCACTAGGGTTTGTAACAGAGTGCTTATTTATCTAGTGATGAGGATGCATGTGAATTACAGTTAAACTACTGGTTCGCATTATGAAACCTTGCTGCTCCTCAAAAAATAAAAAAATCCACTTACATTATTCTGCGTGCTTAAGGTGTGTTTTTTTCTTTCTACAGGTTAGCTTAAGGGTTTTGTCCATTGTTTGAATTTTATTTTTTAGTATAACATTATAATACCATGCATATTTTTACTTTTTTATTTAAAGAAGAAACCAAACCAATGTATAGTTGAGATTTGAGGCTTAATGCTATAGAAAAGTTTTTCAAGAAGAGTGTTTTCCGCTTTCATATCAATATATGGCATGCATTCAATGTAAATTGTAATAATCATAATTAATAATTGCAATTACACTTTCAAGGGAATAATCGAAAATTATGATTTTTGTCATAATCGTGCAGCCCTACCTCAAAACACTCAAACAGCAGCATAACAATGCATTAAAAACTACTCTGAACAACTGTGCACCCTTAGCAACACTCTAGCAACCACTCAGAAGAATCAAGCAACATCATAAAAATGCATGAAAAACTACTTTGAATATTTGAGCAACGCCCTAGCAACCACTCAAAACACTCAAACAACAGCATAACAATGCATTAAAAGCTACTCTGAACTTATGAGCAACCCCGTAGCAACACCCTAGCAACACACCAGCCACAACATAGCAATGCATTAAAAAACACTCAGAACTCTGCAACCCCTAGCAACTACTCAGGACACCCTAGCAATAGCGGTGCATCAAAGACCTCTCAGAACTTTGCAACCCTTAGCAATGCCCTAGCAACCACTCAGAACACTCAAACAACAGCATAACAATGCATTAAAAACTACTCTGAACTTATGAGCAACCCCATAGCAACACACCGGCCACAGCATAGCAATGCGTTAAAAAACACACAGAACTCTGCAACCCCTAGCAACTACTCAGGACACCCTAGCAACAGCATAGCGATGCATTAAAGACCCCTCAGAACTTTGCAACCCTTAGCAATGTCCTAGCAACCACTCAGTACACCTTAGCAACAGCATAGCAATGCATTTAAATCCACTCAAAACTTTTCACCCCCTAGAAACGCCCTGGCAACCACTCAAAAGACATTAGCAACAGCATAGCAATGCATTAAAGACCTCTCAGAACATTGCAACCCCTAGCAATGCCCTAGCAACCATTCTGAACACTCAAGAAATAGTACAGCAATGCATTAAATCTAGCCCCAAGCAACACCCTAGCAATAATTTAGAACACCAAAGTTTGTCTATATAAAGTTTGACAAATATTGTCTATTTTGTCTTTTGTGTATTTTTATATAATATACTTTTAATTTGTGTATCTTCATTTTTATTATCTGTCTTAGCTATTATTTTGTCTGACAGAACAATAAATGGCAATAAATGTCATTCTGATTCTAAAACTCTGTCATTAAAGTACAAAAAGGACAAACCAAATGTTTGGATATTTAGAAATTCAGTCAACTTTTCATTCAAACTATTATGCTTATAATTTAGTTTCATAATGGAAAAATAATTGTATAAAAAAAAGGCAAAACAGAAGAATTTTCAGTGGTGGTCTCAGACTTTTGGACTCCACAAGTATACATAATAAGATACAATTATCTTCAAAAACTAAACACAAGCCAACAAGACAAAAACTGGCAGCACATTGTAGAGTGAAGCAGCATGTTGCTAGGAAACAGGAAGGTTAGCCGCTCGTACTCTCTCACCATGATGTCTTTCATTTCAAGTTTTATCCCTAGAAACAGCTTGAAGCTGCTCGGATCTCTCTTAAGATGAGAGCTCATGAGAGCGGCCGTCAGAAGGACATCGTGGCTCATGCTTCACCTCTCTATGAAGTAACCCTGCACAGCAGCAGCTCCGTCTGCGCTGGGAGGAATCCACGAGAGGAACACGTAATCCCGGTTCACATCAGAACACTTCACCTGTAGAGGAGAACCTGGAGCACCGACCACAACCGCAGGTCCATCTACACACAGAGAGAGAGAGAGAGAGAGAGAGAGAGAGAGCGAGAGAGAGAGGAAACAAACCGACATATGGCACTGAGCTTGAATTTTTCAGATGTTTTCCTGAAAAAAAGGCCCTTGTAATCTCAAATGCATCTCCTCTGTTGTTCAGAAGAGATCTCAACAATGTCTCAAATAGTGCTCAGATTTGAGAAGATAAAAAGAATAAGATTTCAGTATGAACACATCAAACTCTTACAAGATCAAATGATCTGAGCTGCCATCCACGTTTATTTTAGTCCTATGAATCTCAGCAATATTCTCATTCATCGGTGTCATTTTAGTATTATACATAAATTATTATTATTACATTTTAGTATTTAGTCAT
>NW_015505495.1:1047212-1055837 GCF_001515645.1 Sinocyclocheilus grahami
GCATAACAATGCATTAAAAACTACTCTGAACAACTGTGCACCCTTAGCAACACTCTAGCAACCACTCAGAAGAATCAAGCAACATCATAAAAATGCATGAAAAACTGCTTTGAATATTTGAGCAACGCCCTAGCAACCACTCAAAACACTCAAACAACAGCATAACAATGCATTAAAAGCTACTCTGAACTTATGAGCAACCCCGTAGCAACACCCTAGCAACACACCAGCCACAACATAGCAATGCATTAAAAAACACTCAGAACTCTGCAACCCCTAGCAACTACTCAGGACACCCTAGCAATAGCGGTGCATCAAAGACCTCTCAGAACTTTGCAACCCTTAGCAATGCCCTAGCAACCACTCAGAACACTCAAACAACAGCATAACAATGCATTAAAAGCTACTCTGAACTTATGAGCAACCCCATAGCAACACACCGGCCACAGCATAGCAATGCGTTAAAAAACACACAGAACTCTGCAACCCCTAGCAACTACTCAGGACACCCTAGCAATAGCGGTGCATCAAAGACCTCTCAGAACTTTGCAACCCTTAGCAATGCCCTAGCAACCACTCAGAACACTCAAACAACAGCATAACAATGCATTAAAAACTACTCTGAACTTATGAGCAACCCCATAGCAACACACCGGCCACAGCATAGCAATGCGTTAAAAAACACACAGAACTCTGCAACCCCTAGCAACTACTCAGGACACCCTAGCAACAGCATAGCGATGCATTAAAGACCCCTCAGAACTTTGCAACCCTTAGCAATGTCCTAGCAACCACTCAGTACACCTTAGCAACAGCATAGCAATGCATTTAAATCCACTCAAAACTTTTCACCCCCTAGAAACGCCCTGGCAACCACTCAAAAGACATTAGCAACAGCATAGCAATGCATTAAAGACCTCTCAGAACATTGCAACCCCTAGCAATGCCCTAGCAACCATTCTGAACACTCAAGAAATAGTACAGCAATGCATTAAATCTAGCCCCAAGCAACACCCTAGCAATAATTTAGAACACCAAAGTTTGTCTATATAAAGTTTGACAAATATTGTCTATTTTGTCTTTTGTGTATTTTTATATAATATACTTTTAATTTGTGTATCTTCATTTTTATTATCTGTCTTAGCTATTATTTTGTCTGACAGAACAATAAATGGCAATAAATGTCATTCTGATTCTAAAACTCTGTCATTAAAGTACAAAAAGGACAAACCAAATGTTTGGATATTTAGAAATTCAGTCAACTTTTCATTCAAACTATTATGCTTATAATTTAGTTTCATAATGGAAAAATAATTGTATAAAAAAAAGGCAAAACAGAAGAATTTTCAGTGGTGGTCTCAGACTTTTGGACTCCACAAGTATACATAATAAGATACAATTATCTTCAAAAACTAAACACAAGCCAACAAGACAAAAACTGGCAGCACATTGTAGAGTGAAGCAGCATGTTGCTAGGAAACAGGAAGGTTAGCCGCTCGTACTCTCTCACCATGATGTCTTTCATTTCAAGTTTTATCCCTAGAAACAGCTTGAAGCTGCTCGGATCTCTCTTAAGATGAGAGCTCATGAGAGCGGCCGTCAGAAGGACATCGTGGCTCATGCTTCACCTCTCTATGAAGTAACCCTGCACAGCAGCAGCTCCGTCTGCGCTGGGAGGAATCCACGAGAGGAACACGTAATCCCGGTTCACATCAGAACACTTCACCTGTAGAGGAGAACCTGGAGCGCCGACCACAACCGCAGGTCCATCTACACACAGACAGAGAGAGAGAGAGAGGAAACAAACCGACATATGGCACTGAGCTTGAATTTTTCAGATGTTTTCCTGAAAAAAAGGCCCTTGTAATCTCAAATGCATCTCCTCTGTTGTTCAGAAGAGATCTCAACAATGTCTCAAATAGTGCTCAGATTTGAGAAGATAAAAAGAATAAGATTTCAGTATGAACACATCAAACTCTTACAAGATCAAATGATCTGAGCTGCCATCCACGTTTATTTTAGTCCTATGAATCTCAGCAATATTCTCATTCATCGGTGTCATTTTAGTATTATACATAAATTATTATTATTACATTTTAGTATTTAGTCATTTTAAATTAGCTTAGATTTTTTATTTAGTTAGTTTTCATTTTAATTTGAGATTTTTGTTGTATGCTTTTGTAATTTTTATTAGGTTTTTAAAAAATATTTCCATTCAGCTTTAATTTATTTTTATTGCAGTTTTAGGCTTATTTTATTTTAGTTAGTTTAATTTAGTTTTCTTTGAATTTTTTTAGTTTACATTTTTTATCTAATATTTATATTTTATTTAAGCTTTATTTAACTTACTGAAAAATCTTTGTGATAGTTTTAGCTTTAAATAACAACAGCAAAACTGTCATTACTGTCTATTTTTATTTATTAATAATAAAAAATAACTGGGAACTTAATTTCAGGTGTTTCATCTAACTTCAGGTGTTTTGTTATTTTATTTCAGATTTATTCCAGTACCAAAATGATTTTAATAGTTTTAGTTTTAGTTAACAATAACAAAACTTTCATTCATGTCTATTTTTATTTCTAATAAATAAATTAATTAATTAATAAATTAATTAATGAGAGCGCCGTTTATTTTAATTTAAGATTTTTTTTATTGAATTTAATTTATTATTTATATTTTTAATTTCAGATTTATTTCATTAATGAAAATGATTCATAATAGTTTTAGTTTGTTAACAATAGCAAAACGGTCATTCATGTCTATTTTTATTTCTTAATAATAATAAAGAAATAACTGAAATAACTTTTTGTTTTTAAATTTCAAGTGTTTATGTAATTTTTACATTTTATTTTAGTTCAGCTTTATCTGAATACCAAAAGTTTTACTTTTAGTAAACAATAATCGTTCATGTCTATTTTTTTACTTTTACGATTTTACCATTTATGTCTATTTTATAAAATATAAATTACTGGGAAGCCCATTAGGTTTCCCTGACCTGTTACTGAGCAGCCACTGAAAAATGAAATTTCCCTCCGCAGCACAGTTAAGCTTACTTCAGTATGTTTCTTAAAAGAGGACAGCTGCAGGGCTTCTCAAGCTCTTATTTGTTTAATCGCCACCAACAAGGATGAAACAGACTCATAAGAGCAACCTCCGGCTCCTTCCTGTTACCTGGCAGATTTGTAATGCTAATTTTTCCTCTGAGATTAAGCGAGGACGTCACGCGCAGCAGAGTGAAGCTCACTTTCTAATTACTACACTGCAGGCTTACAGAGCGGCCCGCTTCCTTTAATGAGACAGGAAATTCAATTCCCGTCCTCGTCTTGCTTTTAAGGATTTACGCTGACATGGGAACTCTGCTCTGGAAAGAACATCACAGATTCATGAGAATTATGTCTCTGAGGAGTTCAAGTTTTACATTTCTTAATTAGGAGAGACAGACGGCAATTGTAACACACTAAACTTCTTCAATCGCCAATAATCTGGAGTGATGACACCCAACAAACGATCAGTTCAGCTCTTTCTCGCTCTGCCTGAGAGCAAAAAACCTGATTTTGCGATGTAAAATGTTTTTCTGGACCCACTTTATATTAAGTGGCCTTAACAACTATGTACTTAAATTTTAATTAATAAATTGGTACAATGCACTTATTGTGTACATACATGTTTTTACATTGTACTTATATTTTTAAAATACCTGCATGTAATTACATCTGTAATTAATTTCTGTAATTACATTTATAATTACACAGTTGACCCATCCCTTACCCCTACCCATACCACCAAACCTGTCCCTAACCTTACCCGTATCCCACCTCAATTGCAAAAATTTTTTGCAATACAATATGAACACAATATGTACATTGTACTTAATTTTTGATGTAAGTACATAGGAGTTAATGCCACTTAATATAAAGTGGGGCCGTTTTTTCTCTCTCTAGATGTCCAGTAATTTTCTGAAGCCTTTCAATCTAAACTCATCTATTTTATATGGAAGCCCATTTCCACCACTGAATAAAAAAACAAAAAAGGTAATTGAGACTTTTTATCTCCCAGTTCTGACTGTTTTCTCACATTTGCGAGTTTTAAAATCAGAATCGTGAGATTTAAAATCGCAATTGTGTGTTATAAAGTCTAAAGTCAGTTTAAGTTGACTTTTTCCCACAATTCAGATTTTTTTCTCTCAATCGCAAGTTTACATCTCACAATTCAGACTTTATAACAAGCAAATGGGAGTTTAAATCTGACAATTCTGAAAAAAATAAGTCAGAATTTTGAGACAAACTTGCATCTGCGAGAAAAAAGTCAGAATTGCGAAATATAAACTCGCAATTGTGAGAAAAAGGCATAATTAGGAGGTAAAAGTCAGAATCGCAAGACATAAACTAGCAATTGTGAGAAAAAGTCAGAATTGCAAAAATAAATTCAGAATCGCAAAGTATAAACTTGCAATAAAAAAAAAAAAAAATCATAATTGCGAGAAAAAAAAAGTCAGAATTGTGAGAGAAAAGTCGCAATTACTTTTTTTTATTTTATTTTTTTTCAGTGGGGAAAACGACTTCCATAATTTTATCTCTAGTTATGAATTTCTATGACAAATTCTTATTAATATTTAAGCTTATTTTAATATTTAAAATACTAAGAGTATCTGAGGATCTGACCTTTGACATAGACGTAGGCGCTGTGCTCGACGGTCCCGTCCCAGGTGCGGAGACGGACGCTGTACAGGCCTTCATGTTCCTTGTGCACTCGCTTCAGGGTGAGATTGACGGATCGCAGACCCGTCTGTAGCTCCACACGACTGCACTGATGCAACACCAGCCCTGAGCAGACAGGTTTTATGTTACACGCATGTTCCGCCTGGTTGCTATGCTGTTGCTAGAGTGTTCTGGGGGGTTGCCAGGTTGTGGCTCTGTGGTAAACTTGACATTGTTGCACTGTGAGTCTTGCAAGATAAAATTCTTGTGATGTTACTTTGGATAAAAGCATCTACTAGTGTAAACGTACAATTTTATTGTTATTTATATAAAATTCCACGTCGAGCGTCTCACCGTCTCTGTACCAGGTCACATCCTGTTGGAACGGCAGTAAAGCTGTGGTGAAACTGCATTGCAGAACCAAGTTGTCACCTTCTTTCACAAATGTTGGAGGAAAGGTGGAGGCCAGCTGAGCGTCTGGTTCTGGAACTGGGACTAGGACGAGAAAGAACAGGAAAAGTTAGCAAAATTATATTCTTCTTACTTCATTCATTAAAGCAATAAGACCCAAGAAGCCATGGGTTGCAGTGAATTTAGAACAGCTAAGGGGCGTTGTTATGCACGACACGAAGCAGAAGGCCTAAAATCCTCTTAGCTGTTCTAAATTCACTGTAAACCATATCTTCACTTGGCTTATTGCTTGTATAAAATGGTTTCCACACAATACATATATTAAAGGGAAAAGGTGTATTAATATGTAACTTTTTAAAAATCATTAAACGTCTCCTTCCGCTAGAAAAATAGTCCAAGAGTGACAGTATAGAAAGTTTCTGTAACTTTATTTAGAATAGATCAGTGGTAACATGCCTCATCTGTAACATGCCTCAAACTCAAACAAAAACAGATACTGGAACTGATCTCATGTGCCCTGTTATTAATTTTATAACACAGTATATAATATTTCCTCGCGTACATGCATATGCTCATCTCTCAGATCTCTCTTATAGTTTAAACCATACTGGTTCACGGGCATAGCGCGAGTTTGCCTTTAAGAAGCGTGTTTTTTTGAACATACAGTTCTGTACCTGAAACAGAAAACTTTTAAACAACATTCCATCTGCACTTCGGAAACTGTGGGCTTCAACACATTCACGCAAATCAACGTTTCTCCCGCATGGCAGGAGTTTATTTGACAGGCAGGGTTGCCAGGTCTGCGAAACAAAACTAGCCAAATTGAATCAGAATCAGAGAGAGCTTTATTGACAGGTGTGCTTACATATATACGAGGAATTTGTTTTGGTGACAGAAGCTTCTACAGCACAAACAGAATGACAGTGACAAGACAAGACACAGATAATAAAAAGAATAAAAATAGAATAAGTAAATAAGAAAGAAAATATACAAAAAATGAAATACTCAATATTCAAAGTAGACAATATTTGGTATTTGTGTGTACAGGTGTATTATGTACAAATGCAAGGAAATGTAAAAAGAGGTATGTGTGCTAAATAAATAAATGTCTGAATAATGCTGTGTATTACACGCACCTTCTTTCACAAATGTTGGAGGAAAGGTGGAGGCCAGCTGAGCGTCTGGTTCTGGAACTGGGACTAGGACGAGAAAGAACAGGAAAAGTTAGCAAAATTATATTCTTCTTACTTCATTCATTAAAGCAATAAGACCCAAGAAGCCATGGGTTGCAGTGAATTTAGAACATATATAAAATTCCACGTCGAGCGTCTCACCGTCTCTGTACCAGGTCACATCCTGTTGGAACGGCAGTAAAGCTGTGGTGAAACTGCACTGCAGAACCAAGTTGTCACCTTCTTTCACAAATGTTGGAGGAAAGGTGGAGGCCAGCTGAGCGTCCGGTTCTGGAACTGGGACTAGGACGAGAAAGAACAGGAAAAGTTAGCAAAATTATATTCTTCTTACTTCATTCATTAAAGCAATAAGACCCAAGAAGCCATGGGTTGCAGTGAATTTAGAACAGCTAAGGGGCGTTGTTATGCACGACACGAAGCAGAAGGCCTAAAATCCTCTTAGCTGTTCTAAATTCACTGTAAACCATATCTTCACTTGGCTTATTGCTTGTATAAAATGGTTTCCACACAATACATATATTAAAGGGAAAAGGTGTATTAATATGTAACTTTTTAAAAATCATTAAACGTCTCCTTCCGCTAGAAAAATAGTCCAAGAGTGACAGTATAGAAAGTATCTGTAACTTTATTTAGAATAGATCAGTGGTAACATGCCTCATCTGTAACATGCCTCGCTGAGCGTCTGGTTCTGGAACTGGGACTAGGACGAGAAAGAACAGGAAAAGTTAGCAAAATTATATTCTTCTTACTTCATTCATTAAAGCAATAAGACCCAAGAAGCCATGGGTTGCAGTGAATTTAGAACAGCTAAGGGGCGTTGTTATGCACGACACGAAGCAGAAGGCCTAAAACCCTCTTAGCTGTTCTAAATTCACTGTAAACCATATCTTCACTTGGCTTATTGCTTGTATAAAATGGTTTCCACACAATACATATATTAAAGGGAAAAGGTGTATTAATATGTAACTTTTTAAAAATCATTAAACGTCTGCTTCCGCTAGAAAAATAGTCCAAGAGTGACAGTATAGAAAGTTTCTGTAACTTTATTTAGAATAGATCAGTGGTAACATGCCTCATCTGATGAAACTCAAACAAAAACAGATACTGGAACTGATCTCATGTGCCCTGTTATTAATTTTATAACACAGTATATAATATTTCCTCGCGTACATGCATATGCTCATCTCTCAGATCTCTCTTATAGTTTAAACCATACTGGTTCACGGGCATAGCGCGAGTTTGCCTTTAAGAAGCGTGTTTTTTTGAACATACAGTTCTGTACCTGAAACAGAAAACTTTTAAACAACATTCCATCTGCACTTCGGAAACTGTGGGCTTCAACACATTCACGCAAATCAACGTTTCTCCCGCATGGCAGGAGTTTATTTGACAGGCAGGGTTGCCAGGTCTGCGAAACAAAACTAGCCAAATTGAATCAGAATCAGAGAGAGCTTTATTGACAGGTGTGCTTACATATATACGAGGAATTTGTTTTGGTGACAGAAGCTTCTACAGCACAAACAGAATGACAGTGACAAGACAAGACACAGATAATAAAAAGAATAAAAATAGAATAAGTAAATAAGAAAGAAAATATACAAAAAATGAAATACTCAATATTCAAAGTAGACAATATTTGGTATTTGTGTGTACAGGTGTATTATGTACAAATGCAAGGAAATGTAAAAAGAGGTATGTGTGCTAAATAAATAAATGTCTGAATAATGCTGTGTATTACACGCATGAGATGCATTTCCTGAGGGAATCTGTTGAAGATCAGTGTGAAGATGGAGGCCAGCTGATCAGCGCAGGTTTTCAGACAGGCTGGTGTAACACCATCTGGGCCTGGTGCTTTCCTTCTCTTCTGTTTCCTGAAGACCTGACACACATCATCTTCACTGATCTGAAGTGCAGGAGGGGGGAGAGGAGGGTTGCTGGAGGTGTTAATAGGGTCAGAATAGGTGTGGGGTGTGAGTCAAGGTTTTTCATTCATTCAAAACTCATTCAAATCGTCAGCCAGTTGTTGATTCTCTTCAGTGCGGGGGGATGGAGTCTTGCAATTTGTAATGTCTTTCAGTCCTTTCCACACTGAAGCAGGGTCATTGGCAGAAAATTGTTTTCTCAGATTTTCAGAGTAGTTCCTCTTAGCCACGCTGATCTCCTTTGTCAGTGTGTTTTTGGTCTGTTTATTGAAGACTCTGTCCTCACTCCTGTAGGCATCCTCTTTGGCCTGACGGAGCTGTCTGAGTTTTGCAGTGAACCTCAGTTTGTTGTTGTTGTAAGTTAAATGAGTCCTGGTAGGAATGCACATATCCTCACAGAA
>NW_015505495.1:1057214-1072214 GCF_001515645.1 Sinocyclocheilus grahami
TTAAAATGTAATTTATTTCTGTGATCAAAGCTGAATTTTCAGCATCATTACTCCAGTCTTCAGTGTCACATGATCTTCAGAAATCATTCTAATATGCTGATTTGCTGCTCAAGAAACATTTCTGATTATTATCAATGTTGTGCAGCCGAATATTTTTGTGGAAACAGTGATAGATTTTATTCTTCAGGAGTCACAGATAAATAGACCGTTCAAAAGAACAGCGTTTCTTTGAAATAGAAAACATTATATATATATATATATATATATATATATATATATATATATATTAAAGCTACATTTCTAAAATGTATTCTAAACCAATATGTAATTCATACAGTGGTTGCTATGCTGTTGCAAGTGTTCCAGGGTGGTTGCTATATGGTTACTAGAATGTTCAGTGGTTGCTATGCAGTTGCTAGAGTGTTCCAGGAGGTTGCTATGCAGTTGCTAATATGTTCTGTCTGGTTGCTATGCAGTTGCTGAAGTGTTCTGTGGTTGCTATGCAGTTGCTAGAGTGTTCCAGGAGGTTGCTATGCAGTTGCTAATATGTTCTGTCTGGTTGCTATGCAGTTGCTGAAGTGTTCTGTGGTTGCTATGCAGTTGCTAGAGTGTTCCAGGAGGTTGCTATGCAGTTGCTAATATGTTCTGTCTGGTTGCTATGCAGTTGCTGAAGTGTTCTGTGGTTGCTATGCAGTTGCTAGAATGTATTATCTGGTTGCTATGCAGTTACTAGAGTGTTCTGTCTGGTTGCTAGAGTGCCCTGGGTCAGGGCCGTTTCTAGGCATAGGCGAGCTATTCACTTCCAACAGCGCTTAATGGGAGCAGTGTCATCGAGGGCAGAGCGTCACGTTATTTAAAGGGGATGTTCACACCTTAACGAGTAGCAAAGGATTAAGTAGCTGCGTTGGCTACTTTTATGCCACTGATCAAGCTTTTATATGTAGTTTGGGGTAACAAAGGGTTTGACTGAAATAATAATGCAATAACTGACACTTTAAATCAATGTTTCAAGAAACAACAACAACATTTTTTTTAACAGAAAACAGATAAAGACAAAAAAGTAGCCATTGATAATATCTAAACATGCATCCAAATCCAAATGTAATAAAATTAATTTATGTGTGATTTATGTGCAATGTCTTAGCTACGAGAGACTGTTACATAGGGCTTATACAGCATCTAGTGGCAACACAACGATATTACAGATAATTTGTGCAAAATGTTTATCTTAACAGTCAATTTACAAATAATGCATTCAGATTTGTGAAACTCAATGTGCTGAATCTCCACAAATTAGTGTCGTTACTATGACAACCAATTTGAATGTGACAAGCAACTGGCGTCTGAAAAGAATATACATATATGTATATATATAAATATATACATACTGTAGGGATAGGGATTTCGCCTAGGGTGTCAAATTGGCTAGAAACGGCCCTGCCCTTGCTATATGGTTACTAGAATGTTCCGGGTGGTTGCTATATTGTTACTAGAGTGTTCTGGGTGGGTGCTATGTGGTTGCTAGAGTATTCTTGGTGGTTGCATAACCAGATAAAATACTCCAAAATGCTGTTTATTTTGCATTAAGAAGAGCAAAGGCACTCACTGGGCGTCCACGAGTGCTTCAGTTTCGCCTCGGCCCCTTCATGTGCTGCAAATGGAAGAACAAGGTTCAAACTCAAAACAAGTCAAGGAATCAGCTAAATAGCATGATAAACATGAACTCACAGTTGACTGTCAGCCTGGCGCTGGACGTTGCCTCTCCCAGAGAACTTTTCGCTATAACCTTGTATTCTCCGGCATCTTCAGCAGAACATCTGAAAAGAAAAGAAAGGAAAGAAAGAAAACGAAGTTAGACAGCAGACATATTTTATTGTTGAAGAGGTACAAAATAAAAGCATCTGCAATCTGTTCTGAGTTTTTTTCAATTAATTAATTATTCATTTATTGAACATTAATTGCATGGAGCACAGAAGCTCAAACATTCAACTTGTGTTTCAAGAAGGAAATTAAATGTGTCACTCAGGGCTTTGTTTTTTGTTGTTAATTAAAACTAAAAATAAAACCATTAAAAAATATGTTCGTTACTTGATATGTATTGTACTTGAAAAGTATTTTGTGAAAATATATTTATTTATTTATTACATGAATATAAAGATATGAATCTTTCAGGCAGTATAACTGTTATTTTCCTCTTGTTTCTGTGATTTTTGTTTATTTATTTATATTGTAATATATTATATTTATATCTTAAATATGCTCATTTTAGATAATATAATTGTTGTTTTCTCTCGTTTTCTCTCATTTTTGTTGTGATTTCAACATAACCAAAATAAATAAACAAATTAAATAAAAGATAAAATAAAACAAATGAATAAAATAATAAAGTAATGCTTACAAATAATTATCATTCTGGCAGAAATTTCTACCTAAAATAACAAAAATACAAAAACAAAAATTTATATTTTATTTCAGCTAGTCGTTTAGTTTAACTTAAAGTAAACTAAAGCTGAATTAAAGATTAATGAAATGTATATACACATACAAAAAATAAAAAACTAATAAAAATGACAAAAAAACAACAACAAAATTATTAAAATAAAAATGGAAAATATAAAAAAACTTAAATAAATGTAAAAATATAAATACAAACTAGAATAGAATATTAATGGTGCCATAAGTAAACTGAATAAAGGAATGACTCCTGTAGGTTTTTAGCTTCACCTCCTGATCTCTAAAACGTCGAGGCCGCACTTCTGCATCAGCTTGTAGTTCCACGGCAGAGATCCTCGGAGAGGAACGTCATCCTTATACCTGTCGACAAGATTCACACTCTGCTATCACACACGTCGGTCTTTGGAGGTTGAGGCTCTTTTGTTTTGGAGATACAGGTTTGCTGAGACTCTCACCATGTGACGCTGGGAAGCGGGCAGCCCTGAACCGAACAGGAGAGTTTGACGTCCATCCCGGTCCACACCGTGTGCGGCCGCAGCGGGACGGGGAAATCAGGAGCCTTCATGCTCAGATCCTCAATCAACTTCATGTGCAAAGAAGCTTTTCTCTCGGCCTGAAGAATAACAAGCAGTTCTGTCATCATTTACTCACTCTGAAAAAATTGATATGTATATGAAAAAATATATGATGTCTATATAGTTTTGTCTATTATTTTTTTTTAAATAAGTTTTAGCTTTATTTATTTTAGTACATGAAGTTAAACTAAATGAAAACGAGAAATATTACCCTGGCAACTACACTGTAAAAAAATAATTTGTATTTTTTTAGTTTTTATTGTAATAAAAAAACTATATTATAAGTTTTGTACAAAATACTATTTCAGTCTACTTCAAAAATTTCACGTTCAATTTAATGTTACTTGCAGTTTCTTTGTAATTATTTGTGAAATATACTACCAATTTCTGAGTTTTAGTCTGATTTCAGTCTGTTTTTCAAACAAATCTCACACAAATTGTATCATAAAAAGCTTTAAAATATAACAGGTTATATGAACTAATTTATATAGATTTTATGGTGTTTTTTGTTCTATCCTCATTTATTACTTTAGCATTCTTGAGATACTATTATAGTTTTTATTCATATTTTGAATTTGTTTATATTTTTATATTTTCCACTTTCATTTAAATTAGTTAAAATTGTAATAATTTTAATGTTTTTTTTGTCATTTTAGTATTTTTTTTTAAATGAGTCTATTTTGTTTTGAATAATTCTTATTTTTTATTTCAGTATTTGTAGCTATTTTAGTTAAATTAAATTAAACTAATTTAAAATTAGAAATGTTGCCATGCAAGTAGCTGAAATATCTTTTTTTATATTTAATTTATTAATTTCAAGTAAAGTTTAGAAAAAAATTATAAACCGTATTTTTTATGATTTGAGTTTACTGTAATATCCCTGTTACATACAAGTCTGTTTTTCACAAAAATCTGTCATAAAAGCTTTATAATATAATTCTATAACAGAATTAATTTATAATTATAAACTAATTTATAATGCTTTTATGGTGTTTTTTGTTCTGTCCCCATTTACTTTCACTTTATTGAAAAAAACTGACCAGGATAGTCAGGAAAAATATAGTTGTAGGGGTTCGAAACAGCATGAGGGTGAGTAAATGAATCCAGAAATGTCATTTCGGGATAAATTATTCCTTTAAAACTATAAAGTGAAAGAACTCCGGTGTCTTGAGAGGTGCTATGAAGCTCTCTGCTGTCACTCAGTCACTCACTCACCTCCCGGCGCAGAGCCAATCGATCCACACGCTCACGAACGACACGCTGGTTTCTGATCACACCGATCTCCAGTTTCTCAGCCTCGTTCCCGAACAGCGTCCACTGGTCTCTCTCGTGCAGCTCATCACTGGACAGCGTCTCTCTCAGGGCCTCCCTGGGGTCAAAGGTGAGAAACGGTTTTGGTTGCAAGATGCAATGTTATTACTTTTTATTTTATTTTTTATAATTTATTTGTATTTTATATTTTTAGGGTTTAACTGATTGTTAGTAATTGTTTTATTTTGATTTGTTTGTATTTTAAAAATATTTATTTTAATTGATCATTTTATGATTGAATTAATTTATATTTTATTATAATTTATATAAGCGTTCTATTTTGATTGATTATATTTTATTTATTTTTTTATGGTGTGTTCCGGTCATTTTGACCTGGAGAGGAGATTGATATGTTGTCAAACTGGACTAAAACTTTCTGACTTTGATCACACTGGGAATATCAACTTCCCCAAAATTTTTTAGATATTTGTTTGTACTTTTTGAGGGATTTCCCCCCCCACCTTTTTACACTTGTACTGTTCTTGGTCAAACATTACCAGCCTGCAAAAATAGCTTAGAAACTGCTTTGTTATGCTATATTATTATCACCAAATATTGGACAAACAGACTGAATCCAATATTTGGTGATAATATAGCAAAAGGATTTTTTTTTGCAGGCTTTTGCATTGTTGACCAGAAAAACCACAAGTGTGACTTTGTGCCATTTTGTACAAAATAAAATCATATTTAATTATTTATTCTTATAATAAAATAAATATGTGCATTTTACAGACAATACCATTATTTGATCTCGTTTTCTCTTATTTTTGTTGTAAATTTATTTATATATTTATATTTTTCTCTTGTTTTATCTTTTGTTGTGGTTTCAACAAAACAAAAGTTAACCAGGAAATTTATCTTGAAATGCTTTTATTTTGTACAAAATGGCACAGAGTCAAACTTGCAGTTTTCCGGGTCAAAAATGACCGGCCTACCATCAAAAAGAAACACAAAACCTGTGCTAACAGAAAGAAAACAAGCTGACAAAAATATCGAATTCAACATTTGGTGATAATATAGCTTAACGAGTGATTTACAAGCAACTTTTAAAGGGCCGGTCATTTTTGACAGGGAACACCATAGGAGTCATAGGGTTTTCAACACAGCACAAAGGTTACAACTTTTTACAAAAGTTTTCAAAGGATGATTTGAAGGTGAACTTTCAGCAGGAGCGCTGGCTGAGGATCTCACTGTGAATCCCGATGGCAGACGAATGCAGTGGGAGACAAACAAATGCCAGTTATCCTCAGGGTCGATATCAGGTGATTTAAAACGTCTGAGTGCAATTAGAAGTTGCCATTCTTCACTTTGACACTTTACAGTTTCGCTTTAGAGCAGCGGCGCTGTCAGACTGATGAGCGCAGAGATTCAAATGAAAGCTCTTATGCTGAGAGAGTCTAAAAGACTAAGCCTGAAAGACACAGGGATGAGAAAAACACCATAATGGTCCAACATATTTACACATGAATGGTAAAAGGATTAATCCAGTTTCAGATGGAGACTGAAAACACATCTGCAGAGCCAATGAATGCTCCCTCTCATTTCTGCTCTTTTGTTATTTCTATTCATCCGATCATTATATAATCCTAATTAAACCTGAAAGTTTTAGGATTTTGTGCACTAATATTTCAGTGCACCCTTTCTGTGACTAATCAAGAGTATGTAAATGAGTGTCATTGATCATGTGACCGACAGATTTTCTTCTATTGAAGCTCGAGATGCTCTTTGGATCATCAATAAAGAGAATTTACAACAAAACTAAGAGAAAACGAGAAAAACTATAATTCTGATGTCTGAAAGATACAAATCTTTATATGAAAATAAGATATCAAATAATATAATTCAAAATAGATAGATAAATAAAGAAATAAATCAACATTTACAACAAATAAGAGAAAACGAGAGAAAATAATTAAATTGTCTGACAGATACATATCATTATATTAATAAAAAAAGATATGAATAAATAAATACATAATTAATTAAATAAAGTGAGTAAACTAAAATTCTATTAAATATAAAGATACACAACTTCATATTTATATAAGATACAAATATAATATGTGTCATGGTGTGCCAACGGTGAGGAGCGAGGAACGAGGAACGAGGAGAACGCAGGAGAATTACTATAACAGTCTTTATTAATCCAAAGGGAACAAGGAACACACACACGTGGGAACGGGGATCGACGTTTAAGACAGCACGCTAGACATGGAAACACAGAGGGCTTAAATGATGGAAACTAATGAGGGAACACCTGGAAACAATGAACATGATGACATGAGGGAAAACACAGCTGGAAACAAATGAACACAATCAGGGCAGGAACAGGAAGACCAAATAAGGGCATAAACATAACATGGAGCATGTGGGGGAGGAAAACACAAGACACAGGACTGACATTACTCCCCCCTCCAGGAAAGCGCATCCACGCGCCCCACAACATCCAACGGGGAGGGCCTGCCATCCCGTGTCTGTCCTGAGGGGCCTCCAGAGCGGTACTCGTTCCGGGACCCATGGCGGAGCAGACAGTTCAGGGCGCCATGGTGGAACAGGGAGCTCAGGTAGCCTGGCCTCAGCACTCGGCCCGGCCTCCACGGACGGACCCCTACTACCCCCCCAAAAAAAATCCTTGGGGAGAATGTCAGTTTCAGAGGCCCTCCGTAGGCCTAACTCGGGGACTGGAGCCCTCTCCGGGCTAAACTCGGGGACTGGCATCCTCTCCGGGCTAAACTCGGGGACTGGCGTCCTCTCCGGACTAGACTCGGGGACTGGAGCCCTCTCCGGGCTAAACTCGGGGACTGGCGTCCTCTCCGGGCTAAACTCGGGGACTGGAGCCCTCTCCGGGCTAAACTCGGGGACTGGAGCCCTCTCCGGGCTAAACTCGGGGACTGGCGTCCTCTCCGGGCTAAACTCGGGGACAGGAGCCGACACTGGAGTGAGGATGAGGGCCGAGAGTTATTCTTTTCGCCTCATCCTCCTCTTTTGGTTACAGGTGAATAAGGCGGCTGTCACGTCCCCCGCGTGATCTACGCCCCTGCTTCCTTCATCTCAAACCCTGAGCTGACCTTCAGTCTCATCCAGTTTACATATCGGAAAACATTTCGCAATGTTCGGTGTCTCAGTAAAACAGACGCCAGCAGCTGAAGCTGTCTGTGTCGTGCTGCTCAGACGAGGACTGACACGTGTATTCTTCTGCCTCTACGTGTGAAAATGATGCAGAGCGTGACACTACTTCATATGAGCGACTTACTTTACGAGATGAACACTTGATCCCGTCTCTCTCGTCTCACCTTCACTTAAACACAAAACCACAGCAAGACTCTCCTCTCCGGGCTAAACTCGGGGACTGGCGTCCTCTCCGGGCTAAACTCGGGGACTGGCGCCCTCTCCGGGCTAAACTCGGGGACAGGAGCCCTCTCCGAGCTAAACTCGGGTACTGGAGCCCTCTCCGGGCTAAACTCGGGTACTGGAGCCCTCTCCGGGCTAAACTCGGGGACAGGAGCCCTCCATGGGCTGGATTCGGGGGCTGGAGCCGACACTGGAGTGAGGATGAGGGCCGAGAGTTATTCTTTTCGCCTCATCCTCCTCTTTTGGTTACAGGTGAATAAGGCGGCTGTCACGTCCCCCGCGTGATCTATGCCCCTGCTTCCTTCATCTCAAACCCTGAGCTGACCTTCAGTCTCATCCAGTTTACATATCGGAAAACATTTCGCAATGTTCGGTGTCTCAGTAAAACAGACGCCAGCAGCTGAAGCTGTCTGTGTCGTGCTGCTCAGACGAGGACTGACAAGTGTATTCTTCTGCCTCTACGTGTGAAAATGATGCAGAGCGTGACACTACTTCATATGAGCGACTTACTTTACGAGATGAACACTTGATCCCGTCTCTCTCGTCTCACCTTCACTTAAACACAAAACCACAGCAAGACTCTGCTTGACCTTCATTCCAGGCCAGATCCAGTCCTGACAGGCTTTATCACTCATCCTCAAATCATCCGTCCTGCATTTGAGGCTTGATTTACTGAAGTGACCTTTTTCATCAGAAACTGTTTTCCCGAGCTCTTTCTGTGCCGTAACCCTCCGCCGGAGGAGCATGACCGGCTTCTGAACAGGATTACCAGTCTCAAAACTAAAGCGGCTGTCAATTGCAAGTAAACCTGTTAAGCGTGAGAGGTGAATACAGCGAACGTGCCCTTCCCATAATGCTAAGCAGGGGAGCAGCCACAGCGCAGAGAGGAAGAGAAAAACTGAAGGTAAAATAAGAGAGCTGCTTTAGTTTGTTCAAAATGAGTGGATATTTCAAACCTGCCAAGAACATGTTGAGGTCATATTTCACCCCAAAATCAAATGGGAATGAATGAATAAACAAACTACCAATTTATTGTGTTTTACTTCTTGTATTGAAAATTTTTTACTCATAAATAAATAAATAAAAATGCTGTTTTAGATAATACTTTGATGTTATTGAGAACATGCTCATGACATATTTTACCCCAAAATCAAATGGGAAAAAAATAACAACCAAACTTCTTGCATTAAATTTTTTTACTCTAAAAATAAACAAACAAATAAATAAATAAAGGCTGAAAATTTTTATTTTATTATATATACAGTATATATATATATATATATATATATATATATATATACAGAAGTATTGAGTACATGTACAGTAAATTAACATACTTTCTAGAAGGCCAACAATTCACTAAAAATGTTTTTTATTGGTCTTATGATGTATTCTAATTTGCTGAGATAGTGAATTGGTGGGTCTTTGTTAAATGTGAGCCAAAATCATCACAATTAAAAGAACCAAAGACTTAAACTACTTCAGTCTGTGTGCACTGAATTTATTTAATACACGAGTTTCACAATTTGAATTGAATTGTACTGAAATAAATGAACTTTTCCACGGCATTCTAATTTATTGAGATGCACCTGTATATATATATGTAGTAAAAGTAATAGTAATATATATTAATTTTATATATATTATAAAAGCATGTTCAGTTCATATTTCACCACAAAATCAAATGGGTAAGTAAATAAATAAACAAATAAACAAACTAACTAACTAACTACCACTGTATTGTGTTTTACTTTCCGGTTTATCTTTAAAATCTTTATGGATCCCCCCTCCAAAAATCTTTCTTTTGATTTGGACCTAGACAGGGTTTTTTGTGTGTGTTTGCTGCTGTTCTTTTCCTGCACGTTTTTTCTTGCTGGATGAATTTGTATGTGCCCTATTTTTAATGCAATGCAATCCAAAACTGTGTTCATGTTTCAATGTTTATTTATGATATAAATCTCCTATGAATGTTTGAGAGATTTTGATATGATAAACCCAGTCATGAGTTGATGTGATGTGGACGGCTCCGCTGATAAAAGGGTTTGTCATGTAAATCATGTCTTGACCTGCCGTGCCCCAGCAGCATCTGAGACTCCATCATCTTATATTTAAACCTTTCAGATGTTCAGCAGGACAAGCTGTGACCCTCACTGGGGTTTAAAAAAGCAAAGCTCTTAAACAATGTCATCATGTCAGCTTGTTAACAAAAGGTGACCAAAGACATGTTCACTTCCTGCTAAAGCCATGTAGTGTGTGTGTGTTTGTGTGTGTGTCAGAACCATGTCTGGTGTAGTGTGTGTGTGACAGTACCATGTCTAGTGTAGTGTGTGTGTGACAGTACCATGTCTGGTGTAGTGTGTGTGTGTGTGTGTGTGTCAGAACCATGTCTGGTGTAGTGTGTGTGTGTGTGTGTGTGTCAGAACCATGTCTGGTGTAGTGTGTGTGTGTGTGTGTGTGTCAGAACCATGTCTGGTGTAGTGTGTGTGTGTGTGTGTGTGTCAGAACCATGTCTGGTGTAGTGTGTGTGTGTGTGTGTGTGTCAGAACCATGTCTGGTGTAGTGTGTGTGTGTGTGTGTGTGTCAGAACCATGTCTGGTGTAGTGTGTGTGTGTGTGTGTGTGTCAGAACCATGTCTGGTGTAGTGTGTGTGTGTGTGTGTGTGTCAGAACCATGTCTGGTGTAGTGTGTGTGTGTGTGTGTGTGTCAGAACCATGTCTGGTGTAGTGTGTGTGTGTGTGTGTGTGTCAGAACCATGTCTGGTGTAGTGTGTGTGTGTGTGTGTGTGTCAGAACCATGTCTGGTGTAGTGTGTGTGTGTGTGTGTGTGTCAGAACCATGTCTGGTGTAGTGTGTGTGTGTGTGTGTGTGTCAGAACCATGTCTGGTGTAGTGTGTGTGTGTGTGTGTGTGTCAGAACCATGTCTGGTGTAGTGTGTGTGTGTGTGTGTGTGTCAGAACCATGTCTGGTGTAGTGTGTGTGTGTGTGTGTGTGTCAGAACCATGTCTGGTGTAGTGTGTGTGTGTGTGTGTGTGTCAGAACCATGTCTGGTGTAGTGTGTGTGTGTGTGTGTGTGTCAGAACCATGTCTGGTGTAGTGTGTGTGTGTGTGTGTGTGTCAGAACCATGTCTGGTGTAGTGTGTGTGTGTGTGTGTGTGTCAGAACCATGTCTGGTGTAGTGTGTGTGTGTGTGTGTGTGTCAGAACCATGTCTGGTGTAGTGTGTGTGTGTGTGTGTGTGTCAGAACCATGTCTGGTGTAGTGTGTGTGTGTGTGTGTGTGTCAGAACCATGTCTGGTGTAGTGTGTGTGTGTGTGTGTGTGTCAGAACCATGTCTGGTGTAGTGTGTGTGTGTGTGTGTGTGTCAGAACCATGTCTGGTGTAGTGTGTGTGTGTGTGTGTGTGTCAGAACCATGTCTGGTGTAGTGTGTGTGTGTGTGTGTGTGTCAGAACCATGTCTGGTGTAGTGTGTGTGTGTGTGTGTGTGTCAGAACCATGTCTGGTGTAGTGTGTGTGTGTGTGTGTGTGTCAGAACCATGTCTGGTGTAGTGTGTGTGTGTGTGTGTGTGTCAGAACCATGTCTGGTGTAGTGTGTGTGTGTGTGTGTGTGTCAGAACCATGTCTGGTGTAGTGTGTGTGTGTGTGTGTGTGTCAGAACCATGTCTGGTGTAGTGTGTGTGTGTGTGTGTGTGTCAGAACCATGTCTGGTGTAGTGTGTGTGTGTGTGTGTGTGTCAGAACCATGTCTGGTGTAGTGTGTGTGTGTGTGTGTGTGTCAGAACCATGTCTGGTGTAGTGTGTGTGTGTGTGTGTGTGTCAGAACCATGTCTGGTGTAGTGTGTGTGTGTGTGTGTGTGTCAGAACCATGTCTGGTGTAGTGTGTGTGTGTGTGTGTGTGTCAGAACCATGTCTGGTGTAGTGTGTGTGTGTGTGTGTGTGTCAGAACCATGTCTGGTGTAGTGTGTGTGTGTGTGTGTGTGTCAGAACCATGTCTGGTGTAGTGTGTGTGTGTGTGTGTGTGTCAGAACCATGTCTGGTGTAGTGTGTGTGTGTGTGTGTGTGTCAGAACCATGTCTGGTGTAGTGTGTGTGTGTGTGTGTGTGTCAGAACCATGTCTGGTGTAGTGTGTGTGTGTGTGTGTGTGTCAGAACCATGTCTGGTGTAGTGTGTGTGTGTGTGTGTGTGTCAGAACCATGTCTGGTGTAGTGTGTGTGTGTGTGTGTGTGTCAGAACCATGTCTGGTGTAGTGTGTGTGTGTGTGTGTGTGTCAGAACCATGTCTGGTGTAGTGTGTGTGTGTGTGTGTGTGTCAGAACCATGTCTGGTGTAGTGTGTGTGTGTGTGTGTGTGTCAGAACCATGTCTGGTGTAGTGTGTGTGTGTGTGTGTGTGTCAGAACCATGTCTGGTGTAGTGTGTGTGTGTGTGTGTGTGTCAGAACCATGTCTGGTGTAGTGTGTGTGTCAGTACCATGTTTGGTGTAGTGTGTGTGTGTGTCAGTACCATGTCTGGTGTAGTGTGTGTGTGTCAGTACCATGTCTGGTGTGTGTGTGTGTGTGTGTCAGAACCATGTCTGGTGTAGTGTGTGTGTGTCAGTACCATGTCTGGTGTGTGTGTGTGTGTGTGTCAGAACCATGTCTGGTGTAGTGTGTGTGTGTCAGTACCATGTCTGGTGTGTGTGTGTGTGTGTGTCAGAACCATGTCTGGTGTAGTGTGTGTGTGTCAGTACCATGTCTGGTGTGTGTGTGTGTGTGTGTCAGAACCATGTCTGGTGTAGTGTGTGTGTGTCAGTACCATGTCTGGTGTGTGTGTGTGTGTGTGTCAGAACCATGTCTGGTGTAGTGTGTGTGTGTCAGTACCATGTCTGGTGTGTGTGTGTGTGTGTGTCAGAACCATGTCTGGTGTAGTGTGTGTGTGTCAGTACCATGTCTGGTGTGTGTGTGTGTGTGTGTCAGAACCATGTCTGGTGTAGTGTGTGTGTGTCAGTACCATGTCTGGTGTGTGTGTGTGTGTGTGTCAGAACCATGTCTGGTGTAGTGTGTGTGTGTCAGTACCATGTCTGGTGTGTGTGTGTGTGTGTGTCAGAACCATGTCTGGTGTAGTGTGTGTGTGTCAGTACCATGTCTGGTGTGTGTGTGTGTGTGTGTCAGAACCATGTCTGGTGTAGTGTGTGTGTGTCAGTACCATGTCTGGTGTGTGTGTGTGTGTGTGTCAGAACCATGTCTGGTGTAGTGTGTGTGTGTCAGTACCATGTCTGGTGTGTGTGTGTGTGTGTGTCAGAACCATGTCTGGTGTAGTGTGTGTGTGTCAGTACCATGTCTGGTGTGTGTGTGTGTGTGTGTCAGAACCATGTCTGGTGTAGTGTGTGTGTGTCAGTACCATGTCTGGTGTGTGTGTGTGTGTGTGTCAGAACCATGTCTGGTGTAGTGTGTGTGTGTCAGTACCATGTCTGGTGTGTGTGTGTGTGTGTGTCAGAACCATGTCTGGTGTAGTGTGTGTGTGTCAGTACCATGTCTGGTGTGTGTGTGTGTGTGTGTCAGAACCATGTCTGGTGTAGTGTGTGTGTGTCAGTACCATGTCTGGTGTGTGTGTGTGTGTGTGTCAGAACCATGTCTGGTGTAGTGTGTGTGTGTCAGTACCATGTCTGGTGTGTGTGTGTGTGTGTGTCAGAACCATGTCTGGTGTAGTGTGTGTGTGTCAGTACCATGTCTGGTGTGTGTGTGTGTGTGTGTCAGAACCATGTCTGGTGTAGTGTGTGTGTGTCAGTACCATGTCTGGTGTGTGTGTGTGTGTGTGTCAGAACCATGTCTGGTGTAGTGTGTGTGTGTCAGTACCATGTCTGGTGTGTGTGTGTGTGTGTGTCAGAACCATGTCTGGTGTAGTGTGTGTGTGTCAGTACCATGTCTGGTGTGTGTGTGTGTGTGTGTCAGAACCATGTCTGGTGTAGTGTGTGTGTGTCAGTACCATGTCTGGTGTGTGTGTGTGTGTGTGTCAGAACCATGTCTGGTGTAGTGTGTGTGTGTCAGTACCATGTCTGGTGTGTGTGTGTGTGTGTGTCAGAACCATGTCTGGTGTAGTGTGTGTGTGTCAGTACCATGTCTGGTGTGTGTGTGTGTGTGTGTCAGAACCATGTCTGGTGTAGTGTGTGTGTGTCAGTACCATGTCTGGTGTGTGTGTGTGTGTGTGTCAGAACCATGTCTGGTGTAGTGTGTGTGTGTCAGTACCATGTCTGGTGTGTGTGTGTGTGTGTGTCAGAACCATGTCTGGTGTAGTGTGTGTGTGTCAGTACCATGTCTGGTGTGTGTGTGTGTGTGTGTCAGAACCATGTCTGGTGTAGTGTGTGTGTGTCAGTACCATGTCTGGTGTGTGTGTGTGTGTGTGTCAGAACCATGTCTGGTGTAGTGTGTGTGTGTCAGTACCATGTCTGGTGTGTGTGTGTGTGTGTGTCAGAACCATGTCTGGTGTAGTGTGTGTGTGTCAGTACCATGTCTGGTGT
This sequence comes from Sinocyclocheilus grahami, assembly GCF_001515645.1. Classification (NCBI taxonomy): domain Eukaryota; kingdom Metazoa; phylum Chordata; class Actinopteri; order Cypriniformes; family Cyprinidae; genus Sinocyclocheilus; species Sinocyclocheilus grahami. Next base: position 1,071,393 of record NW_015505495.1, read on the forward strand.
GTGTGTGTGTGTGTGTCAGAACCATGTCTGGTGTAGTGTGTGTGTGTCAGTACCATGTCTGGTGTGTGTGTGTGTGTGTGTCAGAACCATGTCTGGTGTAGTGTGTGTGTGTCAGTACCATGTCTGGTGTGTGTGTGTGTGTGTGTCAGAACCATGTCTGGTGTAGTGTGTGTGTGTCAGTACCATGTCTGGTGTGTGTGTGTGTGTGTGTCAGAACCATGTCTGGTGTAGTGTGTGTGTGTCAGTACCATGTCTGGTGTGTGTGTGTGTGTGTGTCAGAACCATGTCTGGTGTAGTGTGTGTGTGTCAGTACCATGTCTGGTGTGTGTGTGTGTGTGTGTCAGAACCATGTCTGGTGTAGTGTGTGTGTGTCAGTACCATGTCTGGTGTGTGTGTGTGTGTGTGTCAGAACCATGTCTGGTGTAGTGTGTGTGTGTCAGTACCATGTCTGGTGTGTGTGTGTGTGTGTGTCAGAACCATGTCTGGTGTAGTGTGTGTGTGTCAGTACCATGTCTGGTGTGTGTGTGTGTGTGTGTCAGAACCATGTCTGGTGTAGTGTGTGTGTGTCAGTACCATGTCTGGTGTGTGTGTGTGTGTGTGTCAGAACCATGTCTGGTGTAGTGTGTGTGTGTCAGTACCATGTCTGGTGTGTGTGTGTGTGTGTGTCAGAACCATGTCTGGTGTAGTGTGTGTGTGTCAGTACCATGTCTGGTGTGTGTGTGTGTGTGTGTCAGAACCATGTCTGGTGTAGTGTGTGTGTGTCAGTACCATGTCTGGTGTGTGTGTGTGTGTGTGTCAGAACCATGTCTGGTGTAGTGTGTG
>NW_015505495.1:1074714-1126820 GCF_001515645.1 Sinocyclocheilus grahami
GTCAAACATCACTATTACTGCTCATATTCAAGATTAGCAATATATAATATTATATATATTTTTTTATTTGAATATAGAATGTTATTTTATTTTATTTTGTTTTTAATTATTTTTTTGCTATTATTTTCTTTTCTTTCTTATTTTATATTTAAAATTAATTTTATTTTATATTTAAATTAACTATTAAAATAAAATGTATTTTATATATATATATATATATATATATATATATATATATTTTTTTTTAATTTAATTTTACTGAAAGGTTAGGAATATATTTGTGGTCAGAAATTGTACAAATCTAGTCCTGTTTTATTTTATATTTTATTTTTTTATGATTTAATGCTTTAATGAAGTAATAAAAACTTTACTTTACTTTGAACATAAAAACTGAACTTATTAGTATAAAGTTAAGTTTTTATGTTCAAAGTAAAGTAAAGTTTTTAGTTTACTTACTCTACTTTGAACATAAAAACTTAATTTCATTTCATTTAATTTCATTTCATTTTATTTTATTTTATTTTATTTTATTTCATTTCATTTCATTTCATTTAAGAATGTCCGCTGTTCTCCATCTAGTTTTGTACATCTGTGTCAGAGTGATGGCTGCTGTCTGTGCTTGAGCTCTCAGAGGCCTATAACGCTGCATGCGAGGGTTTAACGGGGAGCCATCCTGTTTAACGGCCTGGATTTAGACTTCACTGCATGCTCCCTGTCAGCTGATGGAGACAGACTCTCTAATTATCAGACAAAATGAGATCTACACTGAAGCGAAGGCTGAGTAACCTCTGATTGATACAGTATGGGCATCAGCTCAGAGCTCTGCTTCAGACCGGTTTAAAGGCTATTTTGACATTGCATGTGTTTTATTTAACCTTAACAGTCTCACTTATTAATGCTCTTAGAAATGGATGCATTTGTCATTGTACATTTACAATGTAATATACACTACTGTTCAAAAGCAGAAATTAATACTTTTATTCAGCTAGGATGCATTTTAAAAAAGTTACAAAAGATTTATATTTCAAATAAATGCTTTTCTTTTGAACTTTCTATTCATCTGTGAATCCTGAAAGATAAAATGTATCACGGTCTCCACAAAAATATTGGGCAGCACAACTGCTTTCAACATTGATAATAATCAGAAATGTTTCTTGAGCAGCAGATCAGCATATTATACTGATTTCTGAAGATCATGTGACACTGAAGACTGGAGTAATGATGCTGAAAATTCAGCTTTGACCACAGAAATAAATTACAGTTTAACAGATATTCACATAGAAAACACTTATTTGAAATTGTAATAATATTTCACAATATTACAGTTTTTACTGTATTTTTGATCAAATAAGTGCAGCCTTGATGAGCGGAAGAGACTTCTTTCAAAAAATGTTACTGACCCCAAACTGTTGAACTGGTCTTTCTTAAGTACTATTGTCCTGCTTTGAAACAGCAAAACACATTTGAATATAGTAGTAATAAAAAAGTAACTAACTAAATAAAACCTACTGTACCAAAGAGTAATGCAAACATGTTTTTGCAACAAAATTAATAATATATATATTTTTTGTTTTCCCATGTTCTTCCAGAGTTGTAAGGTGAATTATTGTTTTAGTGGCTCGAGATATTTGTTATTTTCATGACTTTTTACCTAATCATATTTTCCTTGCAGATTTTTTTTTGTTTGATTTACCAGCATTTTTTAAAAGAGTGATCTGCTTGTTTCAAGAGGGCATCACTGTCCTTATAACGAGACGTGTATTCAATCAAAATAAAGCGAACCTTTTTGGCAATTTCACATCTTGTTTCATATTTCTCTCTGATAAACTGACTAAATGAGTAGCAGCCTGTATTTTCTCTCAAGCTTTATAGCTACACTTCGTCAAAAGTACACAAAATGTGTAAAAAGTCAATATTAACAAATTATTTCAATAAAATATGATCAGATTTCTTCGCCTCTGATTCAAGAAAATAGAACCCGCCTCAACACAGACAGCCGGGGCTCAAAGAACATCTCGAGTTCCTCACTGGTATTTACGAGACTTCTGTGGTGTTTATGTGTGCTGATCTCATAAATGCAATCATGTCAGCAGGGTTCAAGGCAGAAATAGTCATTCAGTCAATCAGGATCCACACATCCGTGTCTGTTTAGACTCGGTGTTATTGTCTTAGTGTTATTAAACGTTCGTCCCGTTCACAGAGGAACACGTGTGACTGACACATTGACAAAAGCAGAAGTTCATCTGTATGTCTGCGGATCTAAATGTGTCTTGACAGGCCAACAAAAGAAAAGAGGGACGTTTTTGCGATTAATTGTGTAATATGAGCTTGAGTGAAGAATGGCGATGCGTGAGATTAATCTACAAACGCTGTCGGTTTTTTCACTTTGACTGTCAAATCAGTCAGAAGAGAAGTTCAAGCAACTGAAACCCACCAGCTTTGGGCAGCATTATTGAATTATTAGGTGAACTGTAAGTTAACAGTTAACGGCATGTGCGATGCATTCAAATATCTAGATCAAGTTGATATGTTGCTAAGATACTATAATAAACTTTTTTCCCACTGTAGGTTGCAATGCATTGCATTCTCCACAAGAACAAAACACGCTGCCTCTGAATTTGGCCCACAATGTGGGAATCTCATGAAACCATCAGTCCAGGTCACATTTGACCCCAAAATTGAAAGAAAAAAATAAATAATATTTTGCATAAAGGAAACTCAGTTTTTATATAAACTACCAGTCAAAAGTTTGGAATAATTAAGTTTTTTTTTTAAAGAAGTCTCTTATGCTCACCAGGGCTGCATTTATTTGATTAAAAAAATATAGTAAAATTGTGAAATATTATTACAATTTTTAGACTCGGTGTTATTGTCTTAGTGTTATTAAACGTTCGTCCCGTTCACAGAGGAACACGTGTGACTGATACATTGACAAAAGCAGAAGTTCATCTGTATGTCTGCGGATCTAAATGTGTCTTGACAGGCCAACAAAAGAAAAGAGGGACGTTTTTGCGATTAATTGTGTAATATGAGCTTGAGTGAAGAATGGCGATGCGTGAGATTAATCTACAAACGCTGTCGGTTTTTTCACTTTGACTGTCAAATCAGTCAGAAGAGAAGTTCAAGCAACTGAAACCCACCAGCTTTGGGCAGCATTATTGAATTATTAGGTGAACTGTAAGTTAACAGTTAACGGCATGTGCGATGCATTCAAATATCTAGATCAAGTTGATATGTTGCTAAGATACTATAATAAACTTTTTTCCCACTGTAGGTTGCAATGCATTGCATTCTCCACAAGAACAAAACACGCTGCCTCTGAATTTGGCCCACAATGTGGGAATCTCATGAAACCATCAGTCCAGGTCACATTTGACCCCAAAATTGAAAGAAAAAAATAAATAATATTTTGCATAAAGGAAACTCAGTTTTTATATAAACTACCAGTCAAAAGTTTGGAATAATTAAGTTTTTTTTTTAAAGAAGTCTCTTATGCTCACCAGGGCTGCATTTATTTGATTAAAAAAATATAGTAAAATTGTGAAATATTATTACAATTTAAAATAGCTGTTTTATTTGTGAATATATAGTAAAAATGTAATTTATTTCTGTGATGTGCAGCTGTATTTCCAGCATCATTACTCCAGTCTTCAGTGTCACATGATCTTCAGAAATCAGTATAATATGCTGATTTGCTGCTCAAGAAACATTTCTGATTATTATAATCTGATAATTATTATTATTCCAAATATTTTTGTGGAATCCATGATACATTTTCCTGGATTCACAGATGAAGAGAAAGTTCAAAAGAACAGCATTTATTAGAAATAGAAATCATTTGCAACATTATAAATGTCTTTACTGTCACTTTTGATCAATTCAATGCATCCATGATGAATAAAAGCATGAATTTCTTCAATTCAGCCTTAGAATGATTTCTGAAGAATCATGTGACACTGAAGACTGGAGTAATGATGCTGAAAATTCAGCTTTAATCACAGGAATAAATTACAGTTTAAAATGTCTTCACACAGAAAACAGTTATTATAAATTGCAATAATATTTCACAATTTTACTGTATTTTTGATCAAATAAATGCAGCTTTGGTAAGCAGAAACGACATTAGAAAATGTGAATTACTCCAGACTTTTGACTGGCACTATACTGAATTGCAATGTGAATTTTTAACGTGATAAATTAAAGTACAATGATGCATGAATGTCCTGGCCAGCTTTCAGCCCAGTTGGTTTTGGAGGAGCTTGTGTGTGTCTATTGTTATAAATCTGGCCTTGAACGCTGGTGTTCAGCGGGGAGTCGGCATGACTCTGTGAGCTCAGAATAACTGCAGCACATGTCCTGAATGTCAGGGAGAAACAGCTGCTTTCCCATCCGTAATTGTCATGTAATCTCCACAGACGATCACACACATGATCCCGAACATGTGCCACACTAATGAATCACTGTCATTCATTAAAGAGCATTTTAGCACCTAATGCCATTTCATCGCCACAATATTTCCTTATTTCTGTGATGGTAGACAGAATGTTTGCGCTTTTATTTTCCATGCAACAAAAGAGAAAACTGTCTACAAAGACATATATGATACGTTTGTGTGAAAACAGACCCAAATTTAAGTCATTATTCATTGACAACATAATTTGTCATAAAAAAAAACTGTAGCAAATTTGAGCTGTTGCGTCAAACCCAAATCAATATCTGCCATATTATATTATATTATATTATATTTATTTGTTTATTTTGCATTATGACAGAATGTATGTTATTTTGAGGCAAAAAAGAGATCAAATATAAAAAGCCAAAAAAAGCTAAATATATATGTAAGAATTATATATAATATAATATTATCATATATTATGTGACTACTTTTGTGGTGATTTTTTTGTCCTTTTTAAAGCTTGCTAACAGAAGCCACTTATACTGAACGGAAAAGAGCAGCTCAGACATTCTGCATTTTATATTTTTATGAATTATCATATACGTTTCTGTGTTTTATGGAAGAAAGAAAATCCTACAGGTTAAAACAGCACGAGGATGAGTAAACGCTGAAAACATGTTCAATGTCCTCTTTTCAAGGCTCGTCATTAGAAAGCCTCAGAAGAGCTGAACGGAGCCGATAAGAGCTCGTATGTTGACACAGCTGCTCTCTGACCGAGGGACACCAGACTGAGCTTCACTAATTAATACTGGTAATTCGGCTGATGATTTACACTGGTTTTCTAAAGCTGGGAAGCGTGTGAATGCAGGGGCCTGATGCAGAGGAATTTTCACCGCGTGTTTCGAGGGTCAGCGTGGCTCTACCTGGATTTGAACTTTCTCTTCTTGATCTGGGACGACATCTGCATGCTGTGAGACATCTGCTCCATCTGCTCCTCCTGGCAGCGCTGGGTTACTATTTTGGTTGCCATGGCGAAGCTCTCGGCAGCACCTGCATGGGAGCAGAACGACACGGCTGTCAGAAGGCAGACACACAACAGCAGACACACACCAGTGCCGATACAGGACGAGTCACGGCCCATTCCCATCACCTCTCCAAAAAACAGACCTCATAAACCATATTATAGAGTACATGACTTATGCAACATATTATAGTCTCAATCTTCACTCTACATGTGGCCCTGGCCTTATTATGGCAACACAATAAAGAGTTAATCTCACAAAACCTGTCAAGAGCACACATTTCACCCAAGGATATAGAATATTTTGCATAAAAATGAATTTTTAGGGCAATTCATTGACTAAAACCATATATATAAAAAAAACTATTAAATAAAATATAAAAGACAAACAAACAAACACACACGCACACACACACACACACACACACACACACACACACACACACACACACAAACACACACACGTTGCTGAATTCAGCCTGTTTTACGGCCATTCAGGGTTATTATTATCATTATCTAAAACTAAAACCATAAAAACATTTTCACTACTTGAAATAAAACAAACATTAACTGAAATTACATAAAATATAAAAAAACACAAACTTATTTCAGATAGTTGCCAAGAAATATGTTATATATTTAAATTTTTTTTGCATAAGAATAAAGCCTTTAGGGCCATTCAGAGTTATTATCATTAACTAAAACTAAAACCAATACCAAAAATAAATAAATAAATAAATTAATAATTAAAAAAAAAAAAAATCTATAAATAGATAAAATAAATCATTAACTGAAATAAAATGAAATATAAAACCTCCACTTTATTTCAGCTAGTTACTCATTTTCATTTAGTTTAAGTTGAAGTACTAAAAACACACACAATAAAATTACTATAACTTTAGTAATTTAAAATTAAAATTAAAACAGAAAATAAAACAAGTATAATTTATATAAATATTTAGCATTATTTTCATGAACGTTAAACACATTTTACTCCAAAACGTTTATTACTGTGATGCAAAAAAATAATAATAATATAATATAAAATGAAATATTAAATAAAAAATGATAAAAATTAAAAATTAAAAACATACTGTATGTACATGAAAATAAATAAATTAAAACAAATTAATTAAAATAAAAAATAAATGTTTAATTTTTTTATAAAAAAAAAAAAAACATCATCTTAATGTAATATTCTTTTTAAATAAAAAACTGCTTATTATTTTTCTTCAGTTTTTTTGTTTGTGTGAAATGTGACCCGGTCATGTTCTCCCCACAGCAGGAACGAGCTGAAAAGGAGAAGAGGGACATACATTGTGTCAGAATCCTGTTAAAAGTCCCTTTGTGAGCTATTGTGAGAATAATAATTCATTAGTTGTGAAGGTGGATGCGGCCCGTGAGAGTCCCGCAGTCATAAATCACCCCGACGGCACACGCGCCCCTCGCCCAACACAACAGAATCAGGTCAGGTTTGAAGGATGGCTTCATTTACCCCAGAGTTACAGCAACCACTCTAATGAGGTCATGTCAATATTGAGCCTTATACTTCCCTCTGTCGTTAGGAGCTTCCAGAGAGCAGACACACTGCCCTCCTCACTGGATGGGCTGTAGCAGACTGGCCAATGATCTGATTTTGTGTATTTATTCATGTCTTCACTGCCAATCTGTTAAAAGCTTTCTGAAAGGGTTTATGTCATCTGTTCTACATAAGTAAGCACCCTTCTGATGGTTACACTTGCAATTGGATCTGTCTGAAAGAGACTCTTCCTTCCCTGTCTTGTGTCTCTCGCTTTCTCAGCCATGTTACTGGCTGTAACCCTGCTCTCAGGGGCCTGCTCTGGGTGGCTGCTGTCTGAATCAAGGGGAATTTCTGCAGACATTGTGCAGACTCTCAGATCATTACCAGCCTCCCTCACTGAGTCTTTGCCCCCCCTCCCCTCCCTCCGCATGCTTGGGCAGACACGTGGTGTTCTGTCAATGTGAAGACCAACCACCAAACAGTGTGCCTCCTGACGTAGCACCATGCAGAGGACAAGCTGACTGTCACTCCTCCGCTTGTCTGTCCCTCCTCCCCTCACTGTGTCATCTTAAATCTGTTCATCTGTTAACAAAGCATCAGACAGCTTATTATGAAGGTGTGAAAAGCAGAGAAAATCACTCACCATTCCTGCATTGAGACACTGTGTCTTTTTAGTGTGACACTGTGAAAAGCCAGTTTCAGTGAAAGCATCTAAATAATACCACAAATCTTTTGTGTTCCATTTTTGCATGCATTACACTGGAAAAAAATACATTTTATTAATATATATTTTTGCCACGTTTTCCTGTAAAAATATCAGATATTTTATTTTAGATGAATACATAAAAAAAGAAAGAAAGAAATATATTTGTATATATATATTGAATTAAGGTATTAATGTTTATTTATAAAAAAAATAGGCTACATTTTATGTAATATTTATTTTATGGAAAGAAATGTATGCATATGTATAATAAAATTAATAAAAAAATTAAGAATTATTGTATGTATGTGTGTGTGTATACATACCGGTCCATACATATATATTTAATTATTTATATAAAATGTATATTTAAATCATGTAATCATGTTAGTAAAAAAACTATTATTACAATATTTTACATTACATAAAAATGCCTTTAAAATGCTCTCTTTCTGTTTAAAATATTCTTAAATGTATTATTATTATTAATTATGCATTTTAAATTACAATTTAAAATATATAATATTTAAGTAAAAATTAAAATATTAAAATAAATATTGCAATATTTTGTATTAGATATTTATTTTAGATTACATTTTAGATTTTTACTATTTAAAACATAATTTAATACATTTAAATAGTTCAAATCAAAACTTTATTTTTATTAAATGTATAATATCTATCCAAGTAAAAATAAATATATTGAAATAAATATAATACAATATTTTATATTAGAGGAAAGCATTAAAACCTCTCTCTCGCTCTCTCTCTCTCACTCTCTCTCATATATACATATAAATAAAAAAATATATAAAAAAAAATATAAAAAACAAACAAACAAACACACACGCACACACACACACACACACACACACACACACACACACACACACACACAAACACACACACGTTGCTGAATTCAGCCTGTTTTACGGCCATTCAGGGTTATTATTATCATTATCTAAAACTAAAACCATAAAAACATTTTCACTACTTGAAATAAAACAAACATTAACTGAAATTACATAAAATATAAAAAAACACAAACTTATTTCAGATAGTTGCCAAGAAATATGTTATATATTTAAATTTTTTTTGCATAAGAATAAAGCCTTTAGGGCCATTCAGAGTTATTATCATTAACTAAAACTAAAACCAATACCAAAAATAAATAAATAAATAAATTAATAATTAAAAAAAAAAAAAATCTATAAATAGATAAAATAAATCATTAACTGAAATAAAATGAAATATAAAACCTCCACTTTATTTCAGCTAGTTACTCATTTTCATTTAGTTTAAGTTGAAGTACTAAAAACACACACAATAAAATTACTATAACTTTAGTAATTTAAAATTAAAATTAAAACAGAAAATAAAACAAGTATAATTTATATAAATATTTAGCATTATTTTCATGAACGTTAAACACATTTTACTCCAAAACGTTTATTACTGTGATGCAAAAAAATAATAATAATATAATATAAAATGAAATATTAAATAAAAAATGATAAAAATTAAAAATTAAAAACATACTGTATGTACATGAAAATAAATAAATTAAAACAAATTAATTAAAATAAAAAATAAATGTTTAATTTTTTTATAAAAAAAAAAAAAACATCATCTTAATGTAATATTCTTTTTAAATAAAAAACTGCTTATTATTTTTCTTCAGTTTTTTTGTTTGTGTGAAATGTGACCCGGTCATGTTCTCCCCACAGCAGGAACGAGCTGAAAAGGAGAAGAGGGACATACATTGTGTCAGAATCCTGTTAAAAGTCCCTTTGTGAGCTATTGTGAGAATAATAATTCATTAGTTGTGAAGGTGGATGCGGCCCGTGAGAGTCCCGCAGTCATAAATCACCCCGACGGCACACGCGCCCCTCGCCCAACACAACAGAATCAGGTCAGGTTTGAAGGATGGCTTCATTTACCCCAGAGTTACAGCAACCACCTCCGTTCCCGTCACAGACAGAGAAACACGTTTCCCCTCCGCTTTAACCAGATTATAGCTGAATGACAGCGGCTCCCGTCCCAGGCCTTTCCTCTGAACCCCAATCAGCAGTTTGTTTGAACATTCGGTACAAAAGGTCACTCTGCAGCATATTAAAATTGATCTGTCATCAGCCCGAGAGAGAGAGAGAGAGATGGCATACAGGCCAGCAGCGTCTCTCACAATGAAAGCAGAAGTTCAGAAAAACAAAAGTGGGGAAAAACACTCTGGAGGTGATGGCTGAACCGGCTCATGAGAAATAACTCCATAAACTCCAAACGGCAGGATTTTTCATCTGGGCTTTCCAGCCGCTTGGTTTACAATGCCGAAAGTGCAGAGAAACGTGAATGCAAAGAATCACGACTGAATGTTAATTAGGTTTTTTGAATTTGTGAACAAAATGGTTTGTTAGAATAACCTAAACCTGATTATGCGATTGTATACCATTACTATGCATAAAATAAATATCAAGAAATTAAATGAAATAAAATACAAAACTTCAACTTTTTTCATGTAGTTACCAAGGCAACATTTTTTATTTAATTTAGTTTAAGTTGAAAACACACACACACTCGCACACACACACTCACGCACACACACACACACACACACACACACACACACACACACACACACACACACACACACACACACACACACACACACACACAGACACACACACACAACATAACATAACATAACACATACAATTACTAAAACTTTGACTTCAAAAATTTTAAAAATAAAATCAATCAAGTCAAAATCAGACTACAGTAACTTTTTATTGATTACATAATTACATATGATTGACAAAATGGCAGTAAATTATTCATAATTCATTGATTCTCTCTAATTTGTATTACTATGCCTTTGGAAGGCTTTTGTCTTTCAAACACATTAAACTGCATAAATTCACGCCATTTTGTATGTCTTTTATTCCCAAATAAATTCCCTCTTTATTCCCTCTTCGACATCATATAGAATGCAATAGGTTTTCTTTCAATTTGGATATCTCTTATATCGTATGATGCAAGATTATCCTATTGTATCCTAATTTATGCAATAATTAATTTTTAAAAAATAAAAAAAAATCAAACTTCATTCTTCATATAAAAATACTTTTTTGATAAAATAATTAAAATGTAAAATATAATTAAAAAAATAATTGCTATAAAACCCTTTATGAAAATATATATTATATATAAATATATATAATAAATAACAAAAATAAATAAATAAAAAGATAAATAAATAAATAAAAATAAAACCAGCCTTCATTTTCTTTATGCAAAATATAATTTCTAATTTCTTTCATTTGATTTTTTTGGGGTTAAATGTGATGCGGACATGCTCTTCACATATACTGCAAGTTGCCTTCTTGTCTTTTTAATTACAGCCTTTCTTACTGGTTTCAGCATTCGACACAAGAAAATGAACAGGAAAACTAGTTTTGTAAATGCATTTAACACATTGACAAAACACTGGGCCAAACACTGAATTAGTATTAGCTACATTACCAAGCAAGAGATGAATCTGCAGCGAAATACTGTGCAGAGTTTGATTTCTGATTATTAGTATTTTGCAGAACAGGCTTCAAGTACGAACTAAAGCAAGTGCTGAAGTTATAAATCCACTCACGTTCTTCAGGTCTTTAAGATGATCAGCAGGACGTCTCTCCTCCTCGACCTTCACCCGTCTCTCCTTCTTCTGTTCAAGTCTCCTTATTGTTTCCTGCTGTCTCACCTCCTTTAACTCTCTCAGCTTCTCCTCCGGCTGTCTGTCTCTGCGGTGAAGATGACCTCCACAAACTCCTCCTCAAGGTGTAAATATAGAGCCACAGCAGGAGCAGTGATCAATTCAAAGCATCCAGATAGACTTACAGTGAGATCAGCGGACAGAAGACCTGGAATGACACAATGGACCAGTGCATTGTGGGATAGAGGAGCTGTGGGAAAAGAGATCTGTGGAAACAATGCATTGAGATCTCAGCAATATAAAGCGCTCAGATCTGCATGAAAGCCTCTGAAGAAGAGCTCAGATGAGATCCTGCTGCTCGTGTTTGTCTGCAGTCACATCAGCATTCGATTTGGAAATTATGATGATGTTAATAAGTTAATAATGTCTCAAACTGTGCAAGTCTTAATATTTATTGCTTTAATATCAGTATTAAAAATATTCTATGATAAAACACCAGTGTTCACAATATTGTTGCCTTTATGAACCTTTATAATTGAAATAAACAACAGTTTATTTAGAAAAAGTTAATTAATGTAAATACAGACTGTCAAGCAGCATATCAATTTGGTGCATTCATGTGTGCCATAATGTTGTTATTATGTATTATATGTTTAGCCATAACTAAAATTGTTTCCTTAACTGAAATAAAAAAATTTTTTTTTGAAATGTTGAAAACTGAAAATTAACTCAAATAAGTTTTTAAAGTACCGAAATTAAAACAAATAATGAAAGCTACAGTACATAGAAATATAAAAAAACAAACTGATAAAACATTTTTTTCTGAAAAAATGAACTAAAATTAAAATTAAAGCTGAAAATTGAAAAATAAAAGCTAATTCAAAATATTAATAAATACTATAATATACATAACTAACATTAAATTAATAAAGAAGTTTAAGTTGAAGGACTGAAATTACTAAAACTAATACAGAAAAAAGAATAGTGCTAGACAGAAATATAAAAATGACAAAAGCAACAAAATTACTAAAATTGTAAATAAAATTCAAATTAAAACTAAAAATGGAAAAATAAAAGCTAATTCAAAATATTAATAAATACTATAATGATAACACTAAATTAATTATGCTTAAGTTTAAAGCTGAAGTACTGAAATTACTCAAATTAATACTGAGATAAAAATAGAGGAAAATAGAAATATAAAAAAACGGATGAAAGTGACAAATGCAAAAAAAAAAAAAAAAATTAACAAAAATTTAAAACCTAAAATTGAACAATAAAAGGTAAATCCAAAATATTTATAAAATAATAGTACATAAATAACATTAAATGAATAAGTTCAAGTTTAAATACTATATTTATTACAACTAATAATGACACAAAATAGAAATATATATTGTTACAATTATACAAATCATAGAATAACACTAAATATAAAATATAACACTAACTTAACATTGGTATGTCACATTTATATTGATCAATTTTCCCAAATCAACTACCAATGACGCCCATCACAAGCTTTGTGTGTCATAATTGCTTCACATGTTTTTATCTGCATTCTACGGCAGCTTTAAATGCAGCTCATGTAATTTAGAGACTTTATAGTAGTGACCTGCATGAATGTGAGCAGACACTGACGTGTTCGAGTGTACAGTGTGTGATTCAGGTAGAGTTTAGGGTGTGAGAGCTGCGCTGCACTCAGCAGGTTATTTATAAGCATTTACTGCCACACCTGCTGCTCAAATACCACAGTAAACAATGCTGCCCACTTCTACTGTTTCATCTGTGACATTGAGACTAAGAATAAACCGCATGACCAGAACAACAGCAGGCCAGCTTTGTCTGTTCCCATTGTGACGGATGAAACACAGGCCAGAAACATGCGCTCAAATCCGTCCTGTTGAGAGACGCATGATCCGAATGTCTGACTGCGTCTGATAACGCGGTCACACACACATTTAAACAACGAGCTCAACAAATCATGAAAAATGACTTTATTTACTAACCCTCATGTGGTCTCAAGCATGCCAGGACTGCCAAGGACAAAAAAAAACACACCATAAAAGCAGCATTAATCTTAACAGTAGTGCATATGACTATATTAAAATCTTATGAAGTCATATGATGCTTTGTGCATTGAACAGACTCAAATTTTATTTAATTGCAAGCACTTTATTGCAACCACAACTGTTTCTGAGGAGCTATATTGTTTGGTGGAAGAATACTGTTTTTATTAATATCATTGCACTTTATTTGCTCTGTTTTATTTTGTGAAACCTTACTACGTATATGGAATAACCGTCTTATAAAAGCAATAAGCCCCGTGAAGCCGTGGTTTACAGTGAATTTATGACAGCTAAGGGGGTTTTAGGCACTCTGCTTCGTTATAAATACTTAGCTGTTATAAATTCACTGCAAACCACGGCTTCTTGGGGCTTATTGCTTTATCACTATTACAGTTTTTGCCAACATTTTGAATTTTGTTGTATATATATATTTTAAATTGTTTTAAGTTTTAGTTTATTTAATTTTATTTTAGTATTTCAATTTAAACTAAATGAAAATGAGATGTTTTTTTAATGTTATTACAGTTAATGCTTATTTTTTTAAGTAATGAAAATGTCTTTAAATTTATATTAATTTTTTTTTTACATTTTTAATTTAATGTAACTTTTTAAAGTTACATTAAATTAAAGTTCAAATAAATTTTTATTTTATTTTATTGCAATTAATGATTTTTTATGTTTTTAGATTTAGTTAATAATAGTTACTATAGTTATTAACTATAATATCACTATTATATTTTATTCACGCATCTGCTAGTCCTGCTTCTGCATGAGATGCAAACGTTGTCTCTCGACAAAGTACATCAATCAGAGAGCCGATATATAATAATCAGCATCAAGCTCATTGTTGCAAATCTATTAGATTAATAAAATATCAGTGTGTTCACTACAGCCATTTCTGCAGTGCACATAGTAGAGTCCGGCTGATTTAATAAGTGCAAACCTCATGTAAAATAAAATTCTCAATCGATGGGCAATGCAATTAATGATTTTTTATGTTTTTAGATTTAGTTAATAATAGTTACTATAGTTATTAACTATAATATCACTATTATATTTTTGTTCATATTTTGCATTTTGTTGATTTTTTTGTCTCACACACACATATATATATATATATGAATGGATAGATAGATAGATAGATAGATAGATAGATGGATAGATAGAAAGATAGATTTTTGTCCTTTTGCAGTTTGACAGTTGTGGTCAATATGAACTTTTTCATATTGAAAGAGATAAAAAAAATTCCCTTCTGTACTCCTACAGGAGAAAAAACAGCATTTAGAGGTCTGGATCAACATGAGGGCATTTTTGCATGCAGCTGTTTTCTTTTTTTCTTTTAAAATAGAGAGTCAAAGATCACATTAAAATGCAAAAGTGTAGGGGGAGAGAGAGAGAGAGAGAGAGAGAGAGAGAGAGAGAGAGTGTGTGTGTGTGTTAGTGTGTGTGCATCCAGTTCACTCAAACCACGCATCTGTCAAGCTGTTTGGTGATATAGTGGAAAAGTGCACAGGAGAGGAGAAAGCAAATCTGCCCACATGCTAATTAAACGCATTCACGCATCTGCTAGTCCTGCTTCTGCATGAGATGCAAACGTTGTCTCTCGACAAAGTACATCAATCAGAGAGCCGATATATAATAATCAGCATCAAGCTCATTGTTGCAAATCTATTAGATTAATAAAATATCAGTGTGTTCACTACAGCCATTTCTGCAGTGCACATAGTAGAGTCCGGCTGATTTAATAAGTGCAAACCTCATGTAAAATAAAATTCTCAATCGATGGGCAATCAGTATCTGGATATGATGGATAATAATGGAAAAAGGTTATGCACCCTAATTTTCCTGAGCTGCGCACAGCTCAATGCAATGTCCAGCTCAGCCGTCCGTCTGTGTGAGAAATAGATGGACAGATACAGCAATCGATGGATGAAACTCCTGAAAACACATCAACAGCATTCAACTAAATAGAGCTGAATAATGACACTCTTTATTAGTGTGCTTTTAGAGCTACTTTACAGCTGAAATCATATTCTTTTCATAATTGAGGAACCTAAAATCCTGCATGAATTTCACTCATTTCTACACTAAAAAACAAGTAAAATAAAAATTCCAACCTTCATTAACATGGTTTTGGCTGAAAAAACACATTATGAACTCATGCACCTGTTCAATTTGATTATCGCTCATTAAACAGACATTAAACTAATTGCCGAGAACAGAATGAAACAGAAGGCGAAACAAACTTTCACAGTTAAGAACTGAACTTTAAAAGGCAGGATTAGACACATTAACAAGTTACCACGACCTAAAACAAACACCAACTTCATAAGGAGTTGTGAAAATTAAAATATATTATATCTCATCTGTGTATTTTTGGGGGAAGAAGATCATCTACCAAATGATATTTCCAGAAGTGAGGACAGAATCTGAATTAATTATGGCTCAATATAAGAGACAGTAGAGATAATGAACTGATGACAGACATTAATAATGATCTACAGTTTTATAACTTTAAGATTACTACAACTTTTACTTGACTGAGAATCTAACTAGAATCTAAAATACTGTTTTGAAACAAATATATATATATATATATAGTGGGTACGGAAAGTATTCAGACCCCCTTCAATTTTTCACTCTTTGTTATATTGCAGCCATTTGCTAAAATCATTTAAGTTAATTTTTTTCCCTCATTAATGTACACACAGCACCCCATATTGACAGAAAAACACAGAATTGTTGACATTTTTGCAGATTTATTAAAAAAGAAAAACTGAAATATCACATGGTCCTAAGTATTCAGACCCTTTGCTCAGTATTTAGTAGAAGCACCCTTTTGATCGAATACAGCCATGAGTCTTTTTGGGACTTTCCGTACCCACTGTATATATATGCACTGCCATTCAAAGGTTTGGCATTTAAAAAAAATGTTTTTTAAAGTTTCTTATGATCACCAAAGCTGCATTTATTTGATCAAAAATATAGAAAAAAACAGTAATATTGTGAAATGTTACTGCAATTAAAAATAACAGTTTTCTATTTTAATATATTTTTAAATGTAATTTATTTATGTGATCAAAGCTGTATTTTCAGCATCATTCCTCCAGTCTTCAGTGTCACATGATCTTCAGAAATCATTTTAATATGCTGATTTATTATCAGTGTTGAAAACAGTTTTTGCTGCTTAATACTTTTTTTCAGGATTCTTTGATGAATAAAAAGTTAAAAAGAAGAGCAAAGAACAACAACTACTGTTTAAAAGTTTGGGGTCAGTATGCCTTTTTTCTTTTTTAAAAGAAATTAATACTTTTATTTAAGGATATGTTACAGTGATAAAAAGTGACAGTAAAGACTTACAATGTTACTGACTAGGGTGGTTTTTACTCATTTTCTTTCCCCAAAATGGCAGTATGAACTACTTCGTCTTGCAATTCTATGTTTGTTTCCTCTATAACAAAGAGCTTTTGTCAGTGTTTCTGAGCTATTTTGCAGCACCGAACACATTTCAGCACTTCCTCATAGCTGGAGACTGTAAAATCCCCATGAAGCCTTTCACACTGGTTCCAAGGAACATGAGTGTCTTTTGTCTGGTATGCAAATATATAATTCACGACTGTGGAAATTTCCAGCATTATGTTTAAGAGGTGCTTTTACAGACACGCCTCACAGGTCTGTCATTGTTTGTATTGAGCTGCACAATGAAATAAAGTCAAGCCCTTCAGTATTATAGTAAAAATGTATTTAAAAAGTCAGCATGAAATCAAAATGAACCTCATTTACTTTCTTAATGCACTCCCTTTGCCTTACTATGAGTGATTCATTGCTGCATGCTATTCAAACAAACAAACAAAAACAACAAATTTCCAAAATTTCCATTCCTCTCATCATTTTATGATCCAGTTGCATTACATTTTTTCCTCATTATGTTTACATGCACTCATTTTCATCATTCAGAATGAATCCAATCCGATTTCAGATTCTGAAAGTTCTGTTTATATGAACCATAAACAATGCAATACTGGGATTTTCAACTGAGAAAACAGTTGAATTTACATGCCTATTTTTTTTATTATTTTTTTTTTACTGTTTATCGGTTATTTCAGATATAACCGATCAACAGAACCGATTAATCTGATCAGTTCGAGCTCAGTCAGATCGACTGAGTTGTTTACATGAAGTATTTTCGGTCAATTGAGTCATCAATCGGATTATAAACAGACATAGAAACATACTTACTGAAATGCATCAGAAGATAAACTGGTTTTGAATGCCATTTCATGCTGACTTTCAAGTAATTCAGATTAGCGCAACAAATACTGTCAAGCCCGAAAATGTTATTGAAAATGCTACAATGCAGTACTGACATGTATTTCAGGTATGTCTTCATTTGGACTCATGCATTGTGCATTATGAATCATGCATTATACATTAATTTAATATTCCAATAAATTAAAACAGACATGTGACAAATAAAAAGTATAACACTTGTGAATATGGCAATGCTACAGATAAGCTTAGTTTCAGTCAAAGTTCCAGTTTGAAAACACTCGTTGCTTTTGAAATTTCCGTTAGTGTCATTACATGTCAACTCAACCAGAGGTCCACAGCTAAAAATGCCCCCCCCCCCCCCCCCCCCCACAATAGAGCTGTGCCATTACAGCTCGTACCTGTTATAAAACACCCCCCCCCCCCCCCCCCGTTGAAAGAAATACATAAATGTGGAAGAAAGCAAGAATATTACATGCCATAGATGAATATTCACTAAGTAATCCACTATTTTGTATTTGCATTTGGATTTTGACCACTGAGAATGTGTAGAGTTTAACAATTTTCTCATGGAGCCAAATTGAGATCCCAATATCTCTGGAATTGAACTATAAAGGGCCTTAAAAATGAAAATTACAAAAGAAACTTTTCTTAAAAACCAACGTCTAAAAGAACATTAAGATATCTTTAATACTTCTTGAGTTACAGGCATGCAAACCTTGGAAAAAACACAAAAAGGGCTTTTCCCCCGATTTTTTTGAATGGTCATCATTGACATATAATGCAACAAAGATTGCTAAAGTCAACTGATTTTACTAATAGACCTACCGATATCTGTGTAAAAATAGCATCATGATACTGCCATCTTTCTAAAGTCATTTTTCCCCACCTGTAACTTGCCTCAGTAAACATTCATCTGTGGCATTTAATATGTTGGCTTTCATAACTATTTATGTTTGTCTTTCAGAAAAAAATAAACAAAATCAAACATTTTAGCTGGGGAAGTTTCAGAAATTTGGGTGATTTCACACGGAAAGACCCTTAAGAGAAATTGTACGCCTGAACGTTTGCATGAACTCTCAATCTTGCGCCACTTTCTATGCAACGAGCTGGCGAAACCCTACAGAAGATCTTCAAACATCTCTTTATCTTGCAGGAATGTGCTCAGATGAGCACTGGGAGGAAAATAAACTCTATTAGTTGCAAGGCAAAGACAATCCCTGCATCTCCACCATCCATCTGTCCAGAAAGATCACACCAAGTTACTCTTCATCGATGAGGTCCTCATCAGGTCAGTTGTGTCCTGCAGGTGGTCTGTCCTCATAACATAAGTCCTCTGGTCTCGCTGTCCCTCCAGAGGGATCCCCGGCAGCCAGTTCTGTCTGTAGTTTGACGTCACGACGTCAGAAACGTGTACAGGCAGGTCGGATGAGTTGTTCTGAATGAGGTCAGATAGTAAAGGAGTTCGTTCTCCAGTTAAACCTTCTGAATCCTGGGAAGGGACTGGAGAACTTTGACCAGTGTCACGCTGGAACAAAAGGTCATGAAACTGCAGCTGACCATTTTCAGCCGGTCTAACCGGTACCACCAGTGGCCCGCTGCTGTTTTCAAAGTGGTGTATTAAAACTGACTCTGACTCTGGACCGAATGAATCCGAGCTGGTTTCATCTGTCGTGTCATCGGATGATGGTTCGATGGAGATCTGGCAGGGCGAACACACGCTGTAGTGCACAGAAGACCCTGGGCTGTTCTGGACGGGGACGTCCGGTTGATTGCGTCTCCACTCATGGTCACAGTGGTCCTGGGATGCATAAGAAGACTCATTACCCATGATCTCTGAGTTCCGTGCCGCAAAAACAGCCTGCGGTTCGAGCTTCTCATCAAATCCGGACCACACTTCCACTTCAGATGTGTCATCCCGGAAATCTGAATAAAACGCAAGACTGCTGATCTTTTGCAGGATCTGTTTTACATAGAGAGGAGAGAGCTTCATCATTTAGTCTGTTAGGTGACAAGGTTTCAAAAGATGCTGTTTATTTCATTAAAATTAAAATGATCTATATTTCTTATGTTTAGCTACTGTTTCATCTTCTTTGAGTTTTATTCAGTTTTTCCAAAGTTTGAACTGAATCGTAGCCTATCAGATATTTAGAATATATATTTATATTTTTAAGTAAATTCTTGGGACACCAGTCTATACCAGGAAACTGAGACGTTAGGTCAGTTTAATCACTTTTAACTGAGTTGATGAAAAGCTAATAATCATTTTAAAATAAAAACCATTCAAATAAAACACTTACTGAAAACCATTCAAATCATAAAAATGTAAAATTTAAATAAATAAATCATCTTAAAATTAAAATCAAAATAAAACACTTACTAAAATCAACTGAATCATAAAATATCACATTAAAATAAATAATTTTAGAACAAAAGCAATCAAAATATAACACTCAAAAATCAATTACAAATTAAGATATTGTAAAATAAAAACAATCAAAATAAAACACTTTAAACAACAAATTAAATAAATCATAAAATCTAAAATCTAAATAAATAATTTAAAAACAATCAAAATAAAACATCTACTAAAAATTCATTAAATCAGAAAATTTAAAATTTAAATAAAGTATTTTAAAATTAAAACTAAATAAAATAAAACTACAATTTAAAATAAAATATAACCTAAATAAAAAATAAAATTTAATTGATTAAAAAATCAATTAAATCAGAAGTATGTCAAATTAAAATATATCATTGCATTCAAAACACTACAAACTAATTAAATCATAAAATGTCAAATAAAAAAGAAATAAAAAACTAAACACTTACTAAAAACTAATTAAACTAGAAAAATGTAAAATTAAAATAAATAATTTTTAAATAAAACATGCTAACAATCAATTAAACCCTAAAAAATAAATAAATAAAACACTAAAAAAGCCATGACCATTAACCAACATCAGAGAACCGCGCGGACATGCAAACGTGTTGTTAAACTATTGAAATATTTACTCAGAGGATACTTCAAGAACACATTGATTCCAGATTCCATGTGTTTGAAACAGAATGAAGCAGAATTGATTCATCAAACGAGTCATAGTGCATGGGGAAGTGTAAAAGTGAAAGACGTTTTGTCAATGAAGTCCAATATTGACTTGATTAATCAACACGAGGTTACGCAACAACCCAAACTGAGCCAATTTACTGAGCAAACATCAACATGCATGATTTATCTTTTCACATTACAAACGGATAAGACTTTTTTTAAAAATAATATCTCAAATTCCAAAACCGGGTAAAAAATCCATGAAAACGCTGAAGTGCTCTACACTCTTCAAAAGGTTCTTCAAGCGATGCCATAGAAGAACCATTTTTGGTTCCACAAAGAAGCATTCAGTCAAAGGTTCTTTAAAGAACCATTTCTTTCTTACCTTGTTATAATCTGAAGAACCTTCTTTCACCACAAAGAAGCTTTTGTGAAACAGAAAGGTTCTTCAGATGTTGAAGGTTCATTATGGAAAAAATAAATAAGCAAATAAAAAAATAAGCATAAAAATGTATGAATTAATAAAACAATAAATATGTGTAAATTGTAGATTTAATTAGGGTATTAATGAAGGGAAACAATAAAACATAGAAAGCATGAACCGTTTTCCTAAATGACGGGTGTTCAGATTCAGTCAGTGGAGTGAGGACTAGTTTTCTACACGAGCACAGACTGTGAATCACCTGAGACAGTCACACAAAAGGAGGCGTTTTCACTGGGACTGGACCGACCGGGATGTGTGAGCGTATATAACACATCACCACAGTACTGCTCGTCTGTTTCCACAAGCCAAATAAACACTGAGCGAGACGTGTCCTCAAATACCTGCAAAAAGACATAACACAGATGTTTAGTTGAACGTGAGGGGACAATATGGAGAGAGCAACTAATAATAATGGAACTGGATGTATACAGCTGAAGGAGAATCAGGAATAATAACCTTTCCCGCCAATGATTTGGGATGTGTCAGGCGAACTGTGTACTTAATGGAGGGCCTCTGGAAACCTTTTCCCCAAAAGCTGATATTCTCAATAGAGCAGCTCCAAGCTGTCATCTGCGGCAAAACCGTCACATTCAGATGGGTTTGGTTTGACGTTACTGACAGCTGCGGTGCTGCAAAAGTGGCTGAAACGAGTGAAACAGAACAGATACAGAGAGACAGATGAGACACAACAGATTTTGAGAAACCATAAAGTAAAACTTGACTCCTCTACAATCTCTCAAATTTTGAGATTTTTGGAGGCGGGGATCAAGTGTCAGATGTCTCTGCTCCTGTGACTGGTCAGCTGCGCCAACAGAAGTTCAAAATGCTTGATCGTCCCGTGATTCACGTAGACTTCAGATAGAAGGCCATTGAAATACTGAGTTAGAGAGACAGAACTGCGGTTTTTGGTAATTAGTAGACAATGTAGTATGTACATGTAGATCAATGTTGTTTTTAAAAGATAAAATCTGCTAATATTTGAGGATTAATGTGGTCAACTACCCTTACCTGCCTTTAGGCTAAAGTTATCTTGGTTAAAGACCATGATTGCTGTTATTTTGAAATATATGCATTTTTATGTTCTTAAACTTGCATGTTATTCAAGTGCAATCGCGTATTAAAGGGGTCATGTGATGTTGCTAAAAAGAACATTATTTTGTGTATTTGGTTTAATGAAATGTTTTTATGCGGTTTAAGGTTCAGAAAACACATTATTTTCCACATACTGTACATTATTGTTTCTCCTCTATGCCCCGCCTTTCTGAAACGCGTCGATTTTTACAAAGCTCATTGGTCTGAAAAGCAAGGTGTGCTCTGATTGGCCAGCTATCCAGAGCGTTGTGATTGGCCAAATACCTCAAGCACGTGATGGAAATGTTACGCCCCTCACCATATTGTGATGCCGTGTAATCCCAATAAAACCCATTACAAACGAGGCATTTGTTGCATCCAGTGGGGACATAATTACTGATTATAATGACTTATACTGTCTTTTTACGTGTTGCGTTGCATCGCGCCGCGTAAACATAAAACCATGTCTGCATTTGTGATTGGAGAAATGACAAACAACAAGCGCTACTCTACACTGCCCAAAACACGCGTTTGAATCATCAGTGGCAAATCCTTTAAATATGAAAACGTACTTATAGTCTGTGAGAACAGCCGGTGTTGTGCCCATTTTCGACCCCTGCCAAATTATTACCCCCTCTCATTGAAATCGCTACCCGATTGCCTAATCCTGACCCCTCCCCCACACCTAACCCTAAACCTACCAATACTAGGGGGGTAGTAATCTGGCGGGGGTCAGAATTGGGCACAACACCGGCATTATAGTCTACTTTACCAGGATCAGGAAACAGTCCTCCATAAACACACTGCACACATCTGAATATTTGTGTTGATATGTTCTGGAACAGTGTTGGAAATACAACTTAACCACTGATTTCTAGGCGTGTCCTCTTTTGGAAGGCCAAACAAAGTAGTTTCACTTTCACAATGAAACACACAGTGTTACACACAGCGGCCTAGAGTGAGTGGCGGCCGGCGGGCTTGAGAACGGTGCGGC
This sequence comes from Sinocyclocheilus grahami, assembly GCF_001515645.1. NCBI lineage: Eukaryota > Metazoa > Chordata > Actinopteri > Cypriniformes > Cyprinidae > Sinocyclocheilus > Sinocyclocheilus grahami. The sequence goes on from NW_015505495.1 coordinate 1,097,987, forward strand.
CGGCGGTCTTGCGGCAACCACATGTGACGACCCCGGGCTGGACTCCGCTTCGTCCACGGTGAAAGCTGATCTGGCGACCCACAGCGTGAAGTTGATGTATTTCCTCAGCAACCAGCACGGATCAGCTCTAGGCATGATGAAGTGGATATCGTCCTCTTTTGGAAGGCCAGCGAAACACACAGCGCCTTCACGACATGGCGGAGGCGGCAACAACAAAACTACAGCAAGGGATTGCAATTTCAACCGCCGGGATTGAAATTCCCGAAGAAACAGGACAACCTTTCACAGGTGAGAATGCAAGAGAGGGGCGGAACCATAGATATGTAAGGACTGTGGCATCTTCGAATATTCATTGATTATTATGGTGAATGATGTTAAGTTGACCCTTCCAATATGGCAGACGGCTTACGAATAGCAGCTCATTGAAACAGTCGCTAATGAGGCATCTATGTATTCATATCTATGGTAGAGCAGGTCAAGCAAGCTGTTCTCGCGAGAGTGCATTTTTTGCGTGCGGATAATGTTCTGCGCTCGCAGTGCAGAAATGCTCCCTTGCAAGTGCGGTTTTTAAGTGTGCTACTTTTGAAACAGTTCAATCGCCATACAAGTCAGCAGTTGCTCATTATTGAGTCAAAAAAAGGAAATCAAGGAACAAAAAATTAACACTGTAGCTCCTGACGATATATTGAGGTCTTATGAAGCGAAATGATCAGTCTGTGCAAGAAACTGAACATTATTTACTACATTATCACCTGTAATCCAGATCCTCAGGCGAACAGGAAATCTGATTCTTTTCTGTGAACTGCATGGTTCTTTTGGACAGTTCATTTCAGTTCATTTGCGTAATCATGCAATGACGTAACGTATACACGATTATATTATTAAAGCATCCAATAATGATATGAAATGCAGATGTTTTACATGTCTAAAGCATATAAAGTGAATTAACTAGTCTTCATCAGCTCATCTGTTTACATAAACAATGAGAAACCATAAAAACTTTCATTTCACACCTTCATCAAGTTTTCGGTTCACGCATGCTCATATCAGCAGCTCATCGGTCTTCGGTCTGAGTCGAACGGTTTTCTCAGTTCAGTGACTGCTGGAGGAACTGGAATGATTCATTCATCATAGGATCAGATACGTCTCTATTTCGGCTCATTTCCAGTCAGAAATGTGAGTCTGAAAGCGAGTTTGATCTGATTTGAACTGGTTCAATCCAGTTAATTAAAAAGAACGATTCGTTTGTGAATGGGACATCACTCCGAACAGTTTGTCTGAGGCTCTGGATTACAGGTGATAATGTAGTAAATAATGTTCAGTTTCTTGCACAGATTGATCGTTTCGCTTCATAAGACCTCAATACATCGTCAGGAGTCACGGGGATTCATTCCGTGTTGCCTGATATGATTTTTTGACTCTTAAAATGCCGGTAGCCATTGACTTGCATTTTATTAATCACCAAGCACCACGGTTTCAACTAAAAATCTTCTTTCAAAATCTCTGTTCTACTGAAGAAGAAAGTCACCTACATTTTGGATGACCCGAGGCCGAGAGTGATTAAAAAATTAACAGCTAATTTTCATTTTTGGTGAACTTGATCTCAAATTTGTGCTAAAGAAAGAAGTCCAAAATAACTTACTTTGCCAAAACGGCTTGAACATCACCTCAGCCAGGCACTGTCCACTGGCGCTGACCTTGGCATGATATTTAGAGGTCACATCGCTCATCACATGGGTCATCACATCCGTCATGTCACAAACAGGAGTGGAGATGTTCTGGCACCACGTCACCGGTTCATACGGTTTCCCATAACTGCAAAAGAACAAAGCTCAGTCAGAAGAACGACACAAACACTCAAGAACAACTCCCAGACTCTATGAATCATCACCCATTTAATGTTTAACCCATTTGGTTTAATTATAGTCACAGTGAGCGCACACAGAAACTCTTTTAAATTGACCAGACTAACCAGATTCTAACTATACTAGTTCTCCTGCTCTTCATGTGATATATCATTACACACCCTGTTTATTGTGTGCATGTGTTACATCTGCACGTTCATTGTTATCTTTGGAACAACTCATCAAGTCATAAATATAGTCATACCCATATCAAGTCATAAAGTCAATAAATGTAAATTCTTTGTGTAATTACCTTAATCACAAGTTTGTAATGCGCAAAAACGGTTTGTTTTTGTTGAACTTGTTCAATTACACGTAAAAATATAAATGGCAGCCATTTCAACAATAAAAAGCAGCTAACTAGCAACTGCTATATATATTTTTTAATTTATATTTCAAATAATTTTACAAATATCTAAAAAATAAATATGTATATACATATATATATAAGATTAAGAAAATAAATATTTCCTAAAAATATAAAAAAGCACTGCTAGAAATAAGAAATAAAAAAATGTTTAGATTTAAAAAACAAAAAACAAAATGTACAAATCATTACAAAATTTATTAATTTTAAATTAATTTAAATTAATTAATTTTAATTTTAATTTATTTTAAAATTAAGGTTAAACTTAAAGTAAATATTATTTCTAGCAAAAAAAGAAAAACAAACATACAAAATTAAAAACAAAACTAATTTATATAAATTTGTTAAATAAATGAAATACTGAATTATTGTAAAATAATTATAACATGAATATTATTTATATCATTTTAGAAATAATCTATAAAAATAAATAGTATATAAGAAATATGTGACCCTGGACCACAAAACCAGTCATAAGGGTCAATTTTTCTAAATTGAGATTTATACATCATCTGAAAGCTGAATACATAAGCTTTCTATTGATGTATGGTTTGTTATGATCGGACAATATTTGGCGCGAGATACAACTATTTGAAAATCTGGAATCTGAGGGTGCAAAAAAAATGTAATATTGAGAAAATCATCTTTAAAGTTGTCCAAATGAAGTTCTTAGGAATGCATATTACTAATCAAAAATTTAATTTTGATATATTTATGGTAGGAAATTGACAAAATATCTTCATGGAACATGAGCTTTACTTAATATCCGAATGTAAATATAATTTAGTATAAAAGAAAAATCAATAATTGTGACCCATACAATGTATTTTTGGCTATTGCTACAAATATACCCCAGCGACTTAACACTGCTTTTTAGCTCCAGGGTCACATATGTTTTGCACATATATATATATATATATATATATATATATACTGTTTTGCTGTAATCAACCATATGCACATAATATATATGTATAAGTGTATACACACACACACTGTACTACTGAATAACTGAGCAAAAACACAAAACAAAGAGCAGCTCAAAACAGCTCAAAAGCTCTTATATGAACCTCACATATGTTTTGCACATATATATATATATATATATATATATATATACTGTTTTGCTGTAATCAACCATATGCACATACTATATATGTATAAGTGTATACACACACACACTGTACTACTGAATAACTGAGCAAAAACACAAAACAAAGAGCAGCTCAAAACAGCTCAAAAGCTCTTATATGAACTGATGGGTGGAGAGTTTAGGAGGTTGGACTGATGTGGGATTATCTGGAGCTTCTGACGCTTTCCTCTCTCATCCCGTCATCCGTCTGTCTGCCACACTGACCCTCCCAGCATGCACTGCTGCTCCCTCCGTTCCCATCACATTTATTTTCCCCCATCAGTTTCTCTGTAAAGCGCAACTGTGACTGGTGCGGAAGATTCGGTGCCAAGGCCAGAAAGGGCCTGCAACATTTCGCAGACGCAGCTTCTTCCTGCTGCTTTCTAATTGCAGTTCAGAGTTTGACAGCCGGCTGACCACAGCGCGTCCTTCACTAAAGTCACGAGTCACAGACTTCACAGTGTTATTCACAGAAAACCGAAGGACTGACAGGAAAGCATTAAACCCATGGCCAACTGATTTATTATATATTTTAAACGCTACTAATTATTTCAGATGTTTTTAAAAAAAATGATATTATCATGTGAACGGGTATGACATTAGCATGAAAAAAACAGGTGCTGGACGAATGGAAAGATAGAAAATAAAGAGAAGGAAAATGTACTGTGTCGAATGTGTGCGTTTTCTTCAACTTCAGTGCTTTGTGTTTTTCTTCTAATAAATTGCTCTCGTTAAAAATATTATTGCTATTGCATATATTAAAATATGCATGGATAATTATGTATATTATTATTAATACTATTATTATTATTTACATATGTACAAGCACGTATGCAATTTATATGTTAGTATATGTAATAATATATATATAATATAAATTTAATACATAAACTACACTAAAATATACTGTATGATAATGTCATATATGTTATATCTTTTTTGATTAATTAATATATATATTAATAAATATATATAATATATTAATATGATAATATAGTTATAAATCTCCTTCTCTGTGCAATTATACCTAGCATATAACAGCAAAATCAGTGGCATAAGAGAGATCTGTACTGGACACATTTCTAAGAAAGAAGCAAAGGTTCTAAGAAAAGCAAAGGTCCAGCCATGTTTTGCTCTGGTCTCTGTCACTCACAGGTTGAACTGGACGCTGTAGAGAAGCGTTTGACCAGGAACATCAACAGGGTCCCAATGGAGAACGCTGAAGAAATTCCAGGACTCAAAATAAGCCTTCGTCCGATTACAGCTCTGAGCCCAGCAACCTGCAAACCAGAACAATAAAGTGAGACAGATCTACAGGGCTGTGAACATCTTCCATTGTGTTGTGACCATCTATATATAAAACGGGAAAATTGGCACAGCTCCAAAAGTAGAAAAATATTTAATTATGTTCTCATCACAGGTGACGTTTTGAGTCTAAAAGCTCTTTACCAGACCATCTATATAGAAATCAGCTAATGATGTTCTGGAATAAATGTCTTTTGTCTAAAACTAATTCACAATACAGCACGCCTCGAGTACCGTATTGCTTTTATGAAACAGTTACACAAATGTATGGATTGATGTGTTACTTTTTTGAAGAGCTACAATACAAATTTAGTACATTTTATTTCTGACGGTGTAAACAAAAAAAGGCCTATGAAATGTTAAAAAATAAACATGTCTTTCAAATATAATGTTAAGGGAGTATGATTACTGATTTTATTATTTTAATGATTTAAAAGATCAGTTTAGTTTAGAGGTATCGGTATCGGTGAAATATCGGTATCGGATTGAAAATAAAATAAGAGGTATCGCCCATGCGGGAAAAGGCTTGGCCTCAAAACTACAGGTGAATGATGCATCATAACACCAGCAGGGTTCACTCATACTTCATTAAATAAAATAACAAACAAACACAATGCATGGAACAGTTTTAAGGCTATATATTGATCGTTTATGTTGTTGCTAAGGGTGTTGCACAGTGATACACAGAACCATTGGGCTTTATCGTGAATAAAACACAGCTGCTGACCAATCAGAATCGAGGACCGGAGCTAAGCGTTTGATAACACACTATAACACACACAGACAGAAGCTCCTCTGAGTTTCAAGCGCTTGCCTCTTCAGATTATCGTTCAACACGCTACCAGGAGAGGAAACAACATGCTTCTAAGAGGCATCCACAAACCTGCTCAAGTTCTTCAGGCTGTTTGACACGAATCAATGAATATATAACCTTTAAACCTCAGGGCTTTTTCAAACTTTCTTCTTGACCAACTTTCCTTTTCTAGTTGCAGCAGTCGATGGTCAGAGCTTGACGAGCTTCTGACAGCGAGATGATGATCCACATGGTTCTCCATCGATCATGAGCCTGGATGAATAATCTCTGCACGTTTTGAAACGGCTTTAGATACACCAGCAGGATTTTGCAGAAAGTCTTGCTCATGTAAAGAGATTGACCTCTACGGATGAACACTCACAGAAAATGTGAAGACAATAGGTTGTCAGGTGGAGTGTAATTTGATTATAAATGGAAACATAATGCATGGTGTAAACTGAAGTAGTTTAGACCGGATCGTATCTAGTACGGCCTGATGTGACACAAGCAAATCACACACTGGCATCTCATATTCATTTTCAGTTAAATAGCACTTTAGTGTCATTGAGATTATGGTTTTTATTAAGAATTTTAATAAAACTGTTTATTAAATTTTGAGGTTTAGTAAATATATATATTTTTTTAATATGTCTATATATTTTATTATTTCATTTTTATAATTTTAGTCATTAATATAGTTTAATATTATTTTAGTCATCAAGTTAAACTAAGTAAAAATTAGAAATGTTGCCTTGGCAGCTAGCAGTTTTAAAAAAAAATTATATTTTATTTATACTGAAATAATTTTTTTAGTTTCATGTTTTAGTTAATTATAATAACCTTGGCTGATTGTCACAAACAAACAAGGACAAACATATTTTACTGTAATTTTGAAAATGAATAATGATAATGATAATGATAATAATAATAATAAATAAATAAATATTTATTATTTATATACTTTTAATTTTTAAAAATATTTAACATATTTTTTTAAAGAAATACAATGGAAAATACAGTTTCGTGGTCAGTAAGAAAAATATTTATGGCCTGTACATTTTCTCAATTTAAAAAACACACAAGGAAAAAGCAGATTTCATTGTCATTTTGAAATGAATGAATAAATAAATAGATAGATAGATAGATAGATAAATAAATAAATAAATACATATTTTTTTAATTAAAAGAATAATAAAAAATACAATAAATAAAAAATAATTAACAAAAAACTTTATTTTTTTTAAAAATTAAAAATAAAATATATTTTTAAAGAAATACAGTGGATTCTTATTACTCACCTGCAAAGTAGAGCAAAAAAATGGCAACACTCAGAGGCCACATATCCAGACGAGTAACAATATCTCCAACTGAGAAGCTTCAAATAATGATCCAGCGGTCAGAGACACAGTCCTCTCATTATTTCCACAAGACTCTTCCTAGAAACCTCATATCCACAAATGAGAAAAATCACATTAAGTTGTACGCTGGGACATTCTTCGATCGCTTTCATTTGTGCAATGATAGAGTCCTTCCCCGGCTGTCCATCTGCAGTCGATCTGGAGCAAGATCTAGCGCTCCTCTGGTGTGCCGGCGAACTTTGGAGCATCCTATCAGCACCTTCCTGTTTTCTGCTGTTGGCCTCCACCCATTAAGGCCGTCTATAGAGGATCCTCACCACACACACATCTCGAATTTCAGGTTTTATCTGTTGAAAAACTGAAACTGGAAATGAAGTACTTCTCAGAAAGATGTGGGAGAATTGAAGCACGCCTTTGGGCGGGACGTGAGTGGATTCAGCTGGCATGTGCTGCACTATATATTACCTATAATGACGCAAAACATAATTATTTTACAACATCACGTGGAACATAATCTGTGACTGACAAACCAAAGCAAACAAACGCTGAACCTTCATTTCCACAGAAAACGCACATTATTTGGCTCTGATCATTTTGATCTGTGATTTTTATGAGCACTTGTTGGTCTAGCGTTAAACATATTTGCATGTCTATCAGTGCACAGGACTTTACGTTATTTAAACATAAAAAAAGGGAAGAAACAAATGTGAATACAGAGTGGGACCAAACAAGTCAAGACCTGTTATTAAGGGTGTCTTTTAAAAAGCCCCTACGTCATACCCATGTTATTATACAAATTTGTGTCCTCATAAACCACATAAACATGCACACACACACACACAAAATACAACATTACAAGTAACTGTTTTCCCAAGCCTTAAAATAATTTAAAAGAATGTAAGCCTCTTATCAAATGCTTAAAGAAAAGGAACATTTTTATGACGTTATGACAATTTTATAGAATGCAAAAAAAATCCCCTCACTCATTACTACAACATAAAATAATTAGCTTAGTTAAATTTCAAAGTAAAATTCAAGTGTCACATGATTTTTCAGAAATCATTTTAATATGCTGATTTTGATGCTTAGTTAATAATAACGGTTCTTATTATCAATGTTGAAAAGAGTTTTTGCTGCTTAAAAGTTTATTACTTTTAATTCTATTTATTTATTTATTCATTCATTTTGACTTGAAAATTAAGCACCTTTGCTTTACTTTGGATATTTTCTTTTGTCATTTTTATTTACTATCAGTGGTGATTCTCAAAGATTATCATTGCTGCAATAATATGAATATGCTCTGCATGTTTTGTGAGGTTCACCCTCATACTATTTAGAGCAATTGTGGAATTAGTACAATTAGTAATTGAATTTCCATGTAAAGTAGTTCATAAATTAGCTCAGGTTTCAGAATGAATCATGAATTCAGCCACCTGTGATATCATGATCATACTGGAAATAACTAACATCCTTCTACTTCACCAACAGCCTGGTGTTTGTCAAGCAATCACACGGTTCACTTTCATTCGAACATCCCAACGGATAACGCATTCGTCATTCCCACAATGCCCTTCAGGCCTGCAAAAGTGTAATTTGGGGATCAGTCTGTGTGTGAACCGCTGCGGATGTGAGACGACTTCAAACTTCAGCCATAAATGAGAGAGACGCACCATTATCAGAATCACACAGCTATAAAGCACAAGGTGTTCTTCGTCTCCATGGAAGAAAGGAAACTAATTACAGCGCACTGACAGCTGGATCGATAGCGCACAGAGCCGGACGCTCGTATCCCATGGAAACTGAGCACTGGAGAAGAGACGAGTGCTCGCAGACGCTCACCGGTGTCTCTGGGATAATTAGAGGACAAGTTTGACCTCACGGTCTCACACACACTAACCGGGCCTGAGCCACAGATCACAGACAACCCACAGCATCAGTTTACTACTGAGATACTAGTTTTGAATTACTATTTTTACTTTATTTTATTTGTATATTTTATCATAAAAAATATGATATTATTTTCTATATTTTAATTTTAGTTAAAGTTTTAGTACATTTTTATACATATTTTTTATTAGATTTATATATATATATATATATATATACACAATATATATATATATATATATATATATATATACACAGTATATATATATATATATATATATATATATATATATATTGTATATGTATATAAAGAAATGTATGTGTCTCATAAAGTGTCTCATGAGAGAATGTCTCATAAATTTCAAGCTAAAAAATATTTTTGTGAAATATATATGAGTTGCATATACAATTTCCATGCATTTGGATTACACAGTTTCAACATAAACAAACTGATAAACTTATGTGATGCACATTTGTCAGTCATAAAAAATGAAACAGATAAGATTTCAGCACTCAAAAAAAAAAAATCAATGGCATAATTTATTATTAACTATTGGTATCTGAACTTATGTGATGCACATTTGTCAGTCATAAAAAATGAAACAGATAAGATTTCAGCACTCAAAAAAAAAAAAAATCAATGGCATAATTTATTATTAACTATTGGTATCTGTTTGATTTGATTAAATAATCATATTTCCAAAATGCATTTATTCAAATTGCATAAATCTGTTCATTGTGAAAACAATTAAATTTATTCAGTTAAAAATTATGAACATGGTTAAATAGCTTTGGAACAAGCAACATTCAATTAGTTATGAATATGAGATTGAAATCAATAGGATTTATTGATGCTAAATAAACCCAGTTTATATGTATTAAAAAAATTAGTTAACTTCCAGAATACAAATTTATTCCCCCCCCCCCCCCCCGTCATTAAAGATATACATGTCTGTCTTTCTGTCTTCAATCAAAAATAAATTATGGTTTTTGAGGAAAACATTCCAGGATATTTCTCCGTGTAATGGACTTCAATGGTGACCAACGGGCTGAAGGTCCAAATCACAGTTTCAGTGCAGCTTCAAAGAGCTCTACATGATCCCAGCCGAGGAATATGGGTCTTATCTAGAGAAACCATCGCTCATTTTCTAAAAAAAAAAAATTTGAAAAATGTATATCTCTTTTGAGTCTCCATTCAATCTCATTGCTGTCTAAGAGAAACAATAGAGATATCACTGAAATCTCATGTGTGATTGTTCATTTCCAGGCAGCTCAATCGTACTCGCATCGATTTAGTCTCTGCCTGATGGATCAAATCACTGACCTTGAGAAACATTTTTCTAAATTCCATTTGCCGTGACATTTTCCTTAAAGGGGTCATATGATGCGATTTCAAGTTGTTCTTTCTCTTTGGAGTGTTACAAGCTGATTGTGCATAGATAAGATCCCTGAAGTTGCAAAGACTAAAGTCTCAAAACCAAAGAGATATTCTTTATCAAAGTTAAGACTCTGCCACGCCCCCCTAAAATGCCTCGTTCTAACACGCCCCCACATATCTACCTCACTATGTGGAAATATTTGCATAATGCCGCCCAAATGTGCACGCAAAGAAAGAAGGCGTGGTTTCAGTAACCGCAGTTAGTGTTGAAGCAGCATGTCAGGGAGACGCTGTGTGTTTCTAGGCGAAAGCAAAAGCACTTTATTTGGCCTTCCGAAAGTAGATGCATTTAGGAATCTTTAAGATCACTTACAACAGAACAGCAATGCATTTTATGGCCGACCGTTTCGTGAACCTAGGAGAGGAGGTCATTCTGACTTTGCTCTGACAATCTGGCGCTTCTGAATCAGCTACTGTTTTGTTATTAGTTTAAGTGTTTGCTATTGACTGTTCAAATGCGCGCGCGTGTGTGTGTGTGTGTGTGTGTGTGAGAGAGAGAGCAAGAGAGAGAGAGAGTGAGAGGGAGTGAGCTGTCTTAACCGTGGCTTGTGTACTGCAAACACATACCAGCTTCATCACTGTGTCTGTCACGCGACTCTGTTCCCCTTTCGGGCTTGAAGTGATGGTAAAACTAATGACATTATTTACTGTCTTTACATTTATTTTGAAAGATGAAGCTGGCGATTATGGTAAGGGGCGTTACATTTCCGACGAGTGCTTGCGGTGTTCGGCCAATCACAATGCACTGGGTCAGCTGGCCAATCAGAGCAGACTGCGCTTGTCGGAAGGAGGGACTTTGTAGAAAACGAAGGGTTTGAGAGAGGCGGGGCATAGAGGACCTACAATAATGTACAGGATTTGAAAAATAATGTGTTTTTTGAACATTAAAGCATGTCAACATATTCTGTTACACCAAATACACCAAATAATGATCTTTAAAAAAGCATCATATGACCCCTTTAACTATTGATTACAGTGATGCTGAAAGCATGTCGAATAACAACAGCTCCTGTAAAATGCAAAAAAGGCAATTATCCGGGCGCTAAAAGACTTTGATATCGATATACCGCCGCTAGACAGAGAAAAGGCAAGATGCACACATTACATGCAAGATTGTGAAATCGTAACCCTTCAGGGTACAAGAAATGATCAAAATATGCAGTGAAACGCTCCTTCAGATACTGTACGAACCACACAGAGAGGAGGAACGCCTCGGGGAATTCAGCGAGTGAAACTTCTGATCACAAAGAGAAAACAAGGTAAAAGCGCTCGTAACTTTCAAGTCACTTAAGATCCTCTGTGGCAAAGCTTTTAAACAATGTCAAAATCCCACTGAACACAAAGCCGGCACAATCAAACACGGCTCGCCTCAGAAACTTCTCACAAGTTATTTTGTACTTTCTGTAGAAACGACTGAATCCTCACAGTAACTTCTGTGGTGCTGCGGCATAGATATAGAGCTGGGCCGTGCATCAAATATACATGATATATTTGCAATCATTTTGTTGGCAATTAAAAATTAAGTAACACTTTCAATATCTCAATGATTTAAATGTGCCTTTTTATTCCTAAAAACACATCTAGATGTAAATCATTAAGGCACTGAAGTGCAACTAAATTTCGTCATTATTTACTCTCATGCTGTTAACCCATAGGCTGTTATTTCTTTCTGTTGAACAAAAAAAAAAGAGATTTTAAATCATGCATCATGTCTCACAAAACAACAGTTCACTCTCAAGTCCCCAAAATAACAAAAGAAAAAAAAAGTCAAATAAAAGCACCATAAACAGCACAAACATAATAAATACATTACTAAATTTCGTCATTATTTACTCTCATGCTGTTAACCCATAGGCTGTTATTTCTTTCTGTTGAACAAAAAAAAAAGAGATTTTAAATCACTTTATGCATCATGTCTCACAAAACAACAGTTCACTCTCAAGTCCCCAAAATAACAAAAGAAAAAAAAAGTCAAATAAAAGCACCATAAACAGCACAAACATAATAAATACATTCATTTGAGGTGCTTTTATTTTATAGTTTCTACCTCCAAAAAAATAACTACTGAAAATGATAAAAAAAAATGCAATGCAATAAAATGCAAAACAATAAAATAAATACAATTTGATAGTTTTATTTTATAGTTTTCCCTCAAACAGTTTTGACTTTTAATTTTTTTTTTATATATCTCTTCGTTTTCTACAGAAAGTGTCATAAATTTCAAGTTAGGGACTAACAATGCCAACAAAAATGAAAAATTCTGCAGATATTCAAAATGCAGGTGCAAAATATGTTGAATTTGTAGCTAATATGACATTTAAAATAAAATAAAATAAAATAAATAAAAATTAAATAAAAAAAATAAAAGCACATAAATGCCTTCATATAAGGTCAAATTTGGCCCCGGAATTAATTTTCAGTGACATTATTGTATATAACATTATTGTATATAACTTTTTTCAATTAACAAAATGTCTTAAGAGTTGTAGTTAATGATAATAACTCCGATAGTAAGTAAATTAGTAAAGATTTATTTTAATTAACAAAAATGTCTTAAAAAATGGAATGCAAAAATGTATTTCAATAAACAATTTTTTGTAATAGTTTTAGTTAAAGATAATAAGTAAAAACTAGAATGCCAACATTTGAACAAAAACTCTTTTAAACAAACACCAGCTGGAATGCAGCAGATGCTTCCATACAGACGGCAGGGTCTCCTGAACAGCATTTGCGAAATTTACGTGACTGTACGGTCTGTTAGTAATAATAAAGATAAAGTAGAGATGGCCTCTTCTGTGTGTGAAGGTCCACCTCTCTCACAGTCTTAAATCTGTGCTGTTCTTCGTCCCGCTTGTTTCAGTGAATTCCCCTGATAGTGAACAGGACGGGTGATTTGTAGTCTGCTTTGGGGCAGAGCATCTACTCTCGCGAGGCTTCAGCTAAATCCTCCGGGACACCTTCAAGGTATATTTTGCTTATTGAATTAATCAGCTATGATCCAGATTTTCACTGCAGTATTGATCTCCCGTGTCCCCTGATGGAAAACATGGCATAACAGCTCGTGGCTGACATCACGTCGAGTTGGTTTGAAGCGTTGGACGGAGGTTTTCTCCATGGAGACGCTCTGGCTGGACTTCACTGATGTTCGCTGACAAATGAAGTCCTGCGGCCGTTTGTCTGAGTTCATCTTGTCATTTTCTCTCAGCTCTACAGACTCTCTGAACTCTCTGAAGACTGAAGATGCTGACACTGATGATGATTCATACATCTACTGCACATGCATGTGTTTCTCCATTGAGTCAGAATGCCTATACTGCAGTGTTGTGTTGTGATTGAGACTCATGACTGATAACTGACATGCATTGCATTTAACAGCTTTTCAATGCATTGCGCTGCAGTTCTTTTATTCTTTATTTTGCATTGCATTTCTTTTTATAAAGAGAAAGAAATATAATTTTAAGAAAGTTGTAAGAAACAAGGAAGAAAAAGCAAACAGAGAAAAAAAGCAGAAATAAATGAAAATATTAAAATAAAATAAAGAATAAAAGAAATGCATTTCATTTTGCATCATTTCACGGCATTGCATAGAATTCCTTTGTTCATCATTTTGTGTTTTGTTATTATTTTATTTTATTTAATTATTTATTTTATTTAGCATTGCATTTTAAATTTTTTTATCATTTTAATATTTTTTTTCGAATAGCATTTATTTTATTCTTTGTTTTATTTTATTATATTTTGCATTACATTACATTTCTTTTATAAAAGAAAGAGAAAGAAATGCTGTTTAACAGAAAGAAATGCTGTTAAAATCAATTCCATGGCCAAATCTGACCATTTATGAGGGCATTTTGTGTCAATTATATATATATATTTCTGTCAGATATTTCCATGAAAGTTGATTAGTTATTTTAAATAAAGCTGAAGTGAAATAAAATATGCATATTAAATAATAAATAAAACTTTAGCTAAATGAAAATTAGAAATGTTTCCTTGGAATCTAACTTAAGTTTAAGTTGAATCACTAAAATGACTAACTGGAAACAAACAAATATGAAAACACAAAACCTTAATAAGATTCCCGTGATTTATCAGTAGATCCGTGTGAACTGGATCCACTGGAAGTAGTTTTAACACTTGTTTACGTTGTTGTACAAGAGCCAGACGCTGTGGTTACATCAGTGACAATGGCTACACACAGATGTCAGAGAGGTTTGTTAGTATGTTTACTTCTCTAAGTGTTAACTTCTCCAAACGGTGAGCACTGAATGTTTTGTGGTCAGAGACAATGTCCCCTAAAATTTCACAAGAAAATTGAACACTCAAACACCACAGGAAACCAACACAGACTTTACAGCGTTGAGCAAGCAATGCGTGTTTCATGTTCAGCCTACAGCTAACTATGCATTAACAATGAAGCACAGATGTTTTCAGTGAGAGCAATGCATTCATCTTTATAAAACAACATCTTATACAGTCGCACAATCGCTCAAGAACATGCATGTGCATATTTTGGAAAATATATATATGTATTTTTTGTCTGATTACAGCTGAAGGAGCAACTACTAGCTACTACACATACTAATTACTAATAGTTACTAGATAGTTGGCTAGATAGGGTGTTAACCTGCTACTCTAGTTTTTCTTGCAATTCTGAGTTCATATCTCGCAATTTGGACTTCTTTTTTATGTAAACTTGCAATTCTGAGAAAAAAAGTCAGAATTGTGACTTTTTAACTTTTTATTCCATGGCGAAAAAAATAAATAGAATTGCAAGATATAAACTCGAAACTGCATGAAGAGTAGTCCAGATTCTGAGTTTATTTTTAGCTAATATCTCACAATTCTGACTCCCCCCCTCACAATTCTGAGTTTATATCTCTTTTGTTGTTTTTATTTAAACTTGCAATTGTGAGAAAAAAAATCAGAACTGTTCTGAGTTTATAGTTGCATCAAAAAATGCCCTTAAGAGTTGATTCTTGAAGTTGAATTAACAAGATTGAGTCAATTGCTCGCATGAGAGATGCTTCTTGAAGTTGTGAAGTTTTTCAGGTAGAGTTGAGAAGATTAGAGAAATAGTGACTGATAAGGTTTGGAAAGCGATTTTGTACCTATTTTTGATGGTCCATTGTTCTCCTATTGACCTCAGGCTCCTGGAAGGTTGTCGAGGTCGGAGTCAGTCCTTGAACTCAAGATGTCGGTCGATGACCCCAGGCTCTGTTTTTCTGACATGTTTGACCTCAAGTGGTGATCTAGTGAGACAAGAATGCATCAACTTAGAGGTCTTTTATAAAACCCACCATAGCGAAGTGATTTCAAAACTTAAATATGCTATTTTATACTTATAGTCAATAGTTTGATTCAGTTGCGTCATTTGCAATGCACCATAAGAGTAGTTCATTGAATTCAAGTCCAAAGTCTTTTAGTATTTTTTTCAAACTTTTTTCCCCCCACTTTAAATCAGTTATGCTTCATCTTGGAGCTGGTGGGTTCGGTTCATGGCTTTGAACTCTTTATTGAAGCTCTTTCAGATGTACATATGAAGAAAAGGAATGAGAGAAATCTTTCTGGAACCGAAGCTGTTGAAATGGAGGACCCACCGCTGTGCTCTACTGCTCTTCCTGAGAGCAAACAAGTCATTCACATGCCATCAACTCAACGGGAGGCTCCAGAAAGCACTGTGATTGTGGACCATGTGTGACATTGATGCATGTTTCACACGCTTTATTGTAAAACATGCAGCTATGAGTCTGTGCCGCGTTCAAAGCCGCTGTAAAATGTATCAAATCACTACGTGATACAGTATACAAGTTAACAAACTATATTACCTGGTGAAATGGTTGCTAATTTGAATTATAAATAAAATTTACAATGATTGCATTTGGCAAATGCTTTTATGCAAAGTGACTTCGAGTGATGCATTTTATCATTTGATCATTTTATCAATTCATGCATTGTCCTGGAATCGAACCCATGACCCTAGTACCAAGTTCTACTGTTTGAGCTACATGCATACTTAAAAAAAATATATATATATATTCTAAAGCTATATAGTTATAATTCACCTAACTTTTTAGTGCACATTGGTGCCTTGGATGCTGATGTTATATTAATAAGCCAATCAAGGATGTGTGTTATCATTGCACTGTACCAGGGTTATTATAGGAAACCAAAACTAATAAATAAATAAATGATATAAAATAAACATTAACTGAGTTTTAACTAAATTGTTTCAGCTAGTTGCAAAATTTCTATTTTAATGTACTTTATCTTGATGTACTAATGTAACTAAAACTAAAATAAAAATGAATAACAAAAACAAAATCACTGTAACGTGTTTAATTTTTAACCTTAATTGTACTTTTTTCATCTGCCTTCTCTGAAATAGTTTTAGAACAAAAATAAATACATGAATGAATATTTGCAAAACTCTATAACTGTAACACAATCTTTTTCATAGAAAATAAAACAAAATGACTAAGTGTTATTTTAGTATAATTTGAGAAACGATTATGGGTTAATTCATATTTTGAATTTGTTTATATTTTTATATTTTTCATTTAATCATTCTAGTAGTTTTTGTAATTTTGTTTTGTGTTTTTGTCATTTTGCTATTTTTTATATTTCTATGTCGTTTTAATTCATTTTTGTTATTTATTTTATATTTTAGTTAGTTATTTTATTTTTATGTTATTTATTTTTTTATTTTCTTAAGTTAAAAAAAATTCAATAAAACAAAAAAAAATTTCCTTGGCAACTAGCTGAAATAGTATATATATATATATATATATATATATGTATGTAATATTACCATCATTTAATGTTTTCATTTAATTTTATTTCAAAGAATGAAAAATATTTTTCAGTTTTGGTTAACTACGATAACCCTGATGACTAAATAAGTAAAACCAAAAGCTGAAAGATTAACTGTAGTGCAGACAGTGTATTAGTATGCCAACAGTGTTTCTCTCTGAATATAATATCTTTAAGAGTAATGGGGCGAATAAGTGCAGAACATTGTACAAACACAATTAACTTCATGCACAGTCCATCATGTTAATACAAACACCTAGTATTATGGGATATTCTCAGGCTTTGAGCTTTTAAATAGCTCAGTAACACAGGATCAAATGACGACTGAAATCAGTGAGCCAGACACACGTCAACACCGTAGAGCTAATATAAATATCCCGACACGAGAAACGGCAGGTTTCTATTTCTATAATGCATCTATATTAAGTCCTGCTCGGTTTAAACCTAAATGACAAGAAAATGAAAGACGCCGGCAGGATACGTGTTTGTCTGCTCTAATTACCTGAGATGAGTCTGGAAAAACAGTGGGTGTTTGTAATGTACACATGTCCCTCTGCGCGTCCAAAAGGCCTCTGGTGTACACAGAACAAACCCAGACATTTGCATTAATAAAACAATAAGCCACTGGAGGCTTTTACAGTAATCTGCTTCACATCCAGCACAACAACACACTTTAATTTTGGTAAAATCACTTTAACACACGGCCTCGAGTGGCTTATTGTTTTTGAACAGCTGACTCCAATGTTCAATAGACACGGTTTTATTAAAGGAATATTTAACCTAAAAACAAACATTCTGTCATCGTTTACTCACCCTCGTGTCAGTCCAAACCTGTATGATTTTCTTCTGTGGAAAATAAAATAAGATGTTTAGTTGAGTGTACATGCTGCTCTTTTATAAAATTAATATGGATGAGGATCATATCAATCCATTCGAAATTATTGGTAAATTTTTATAATTTAATTGAAAAATTGTCTATTTTACCCAGTATTTGTGTGCTATGCATATAATATAAAGTACCATGTCATTAGCTTAACTCAAAGCTTGACATATCTGTCAGAGAAATCTTTTAATGGAACAGTTTATTGGAAAAAAAACTAAACATATTGGATCAATTCAGGTATGGAAGCTTGTTACCGCCACAAAATTTAAATAAATAAATACTGTATGTAACTGTAACTTGTTGATCTCACAGCTCTGACTTTTTTTCTCTGAAATCTGAGTTTATATCTCATAATTCTGACTTTTCTTTTTAGATCTTGCAATTCAGAAAAAAATAAGTGAAACTTGTGAGATATAAACTCAGAATTGCAAGAAAAATGTGAGAAAGTCTGATGAAATTGTGAGGTAAAGTTGAATTTTATTTTTTTTATCCCGTGGTGTAAACAAGCTTCCATAATAAGGCTTTTATGGTGCATGGTGCAACCTGACTCTTCCTGCGTGACTCAACCGAGCAACGACACCGACAAGCCACAGTAGTATCTCTCCATTATTCTGCCTCCTTTCCTTTCCTCTCTCCACCACTTTGAACATGTGCTTCCATTATATTCATATTGTCTCTCATGGAAACATCGTCTCTCATATTGTCTCTCAATGCACTACACAACATGCAGGAGACGGCGCAATCATGCTAACCTGGGTCCTATCCACACTTCTTCTGTTGCACAACTTTCTTTTTCTGTGGGACTCTGGAATTATCAGTCAGCTGTCAACAAAGCTGACTTTAT
Source organism: Sinocyclocheilus grahami (assembly GCF_001515645.1). Lineage (NCBI taxonomy): Eukaryota > Metazoa > Chordata > Actinopteri > Cypriniformes > Cyprinidae > Sinocyclocheilus > Sinocyclocheilus grahami. The sequence goes on from NW_015505495.1 coordinate 1,116,711, forward strand.
TCAAGCCTTTGCTACTCAGTCAGCTCTTAGTCTCTTAGGCTTGATTGAGACCTGGATTAAACCTGAAGACACAGCAACCCCTGCTGCTCTTTCAAACATATTCTCTTTAACCCACACCCCCTGTCAGGTTGGGAGTGGTGGGGGTACTGGTCTCCTCATTTCCAAAAGCTGGAAATACCTCACATACTCTTTTAACTTTACCAATACTTCCTTTGACTGTCATGCTGTTACAGTCACACTCCCTGTAAAAATCCACATTGTAGTTATTTATCACCCTCCAGGTCAGCTAGGCAACTTTCTAGAAGAACACTCTGGTACTTTTTAGTGACTTCAACATCCACCTTGAAAAGCCACATGCTGCTGACTTCCACTCTCTCCTAGCCTTGTTCGACCTTTGGCGGCTCAACACCACTGGTACCCATAAATCAGGTAACCAGCTTGACCTCATCTTTACACACAATTGTATCACAGATAACATCTTGGTCAAACCCTTGCATGTCTCAGATCATTTCATTATTACTTTTAATCTATATCTACCTTCTTCTGCACCACCAATCCCTCTTCCAGTTTCGTTTAGACAAAATTATTATTTACAAAATATACAAAATACTCGAAATTCGAAATTCCTCTGTGGTATCATCCTCTCTTCCCACCCCGACACACTTCTCAACCAAGTGTCTTCCTTCCTCTCACAGTAAAACCAGCTGGACAATAACAAATCTGGATTTAAAAGTGGCCTTGCTGTCAGTCACGGAAGCGCTACGGAGTGCAAGAGCTGAGACCAAATCTTCAGTTCTCATCCTGCTAGATCTATCTGCTGCGTTCGACACGGTTAATCATCAAATCCTTCTGTACACCCTCTCATCGCTGTGCATCACTGGAACTGCACTTCACTGGTTTGAGTCTTACCTCACAGGTAGGTCCTTCAGGGTGGCTTGGGGAGACTAGTATCCAAATCACATCAAATGGTCACTGGGGTTCCTCAGGGATCAGTTCTTGGACCGCTCCTCTTCTCTATATACACTACATAAGTGGTTCTCAAACCTCTCCATGAAGTACCCCCAGCACTGCAAATTTTGTATGTCTCCCTATATCTGACACACCCACTTCAGGTCTTGCAGTCTCCACTAATGAGCTGATGAGTTGAATCAGATGTGATAGATGAGGGAGACATACAAAATGTGCAGGGCTGGGGGGACTCCAGGACAGATTTGAGAACCACTGCACTACATCATTGGGACCCATCATTCAGGCACATGGTTTTTCCTACCATTGCTATGCTGATGACTGACAACTCTACCTCTCATTTCAACCAGATGATCCAACGGTACCTGCTCGGATCTCAGACTGTCTGACGGACATCTCAGCATGGATGAAAGTGCATCACCTGCAGCTCAACCTGGCAAAGACTGAACTTCTCATCTTCCCAGCCACCCCATCAGTGCCATCCAACTGGGCTCATCAACGATAATCCCATTGAGTTCAGACAGGAATCTTGGCGCGATCCTTGATGATCAGCTGACCATTAAAGGGATCATAAGATGCGATTTAAATTTTTCCTTTCTCTTTGGAGTGTTACAAGCTCTTGTGCATAAAGAAGATCTGTAAAGTTGCAAAGACTAAAGTCTCAAATCCAAAGAGATATTCTTTATAAAGTTAAGAGTCAACCACGCCTACCTAAAACGGCTCGTTCTAACACGCCCCCACATATCTACATCACTATGTGGGACGATTTGCATAACGCCGCCCAAATGTTCACGCAAAAAAAGGAAGCGTAACTTTTATTCTGGCTGTAGTATTGTTGCTGCCGCCATGTTGTGAATGCGCTGTGTGATTCGTTGTGAAAGCGAAACTACTTTGTTTGGTCTTCCAAAAGAGGACGATGTCTGCTTCGTCATGCCTGGAGCTGATCCGTGCTGGTCGCTGAAGAAATACTTAAACTTTGCGTTGTCGATCGCCGGATCGGCTTTCACCATGGATGAAGCAGAGTCCAGCCCGGGGTCGTCACATGTGGTTGCCGCAAGCCCTCCGGACGCTCCTTCATCGAATCCCTCGGCCTCTGCTCACTCAGCCCGCCGGCTATTCCTCACTTTATCCCTTTGAGTAGTCTTGAGCGAGCACAGCCCGGGGGATAAAGTGAGGAACGGCCGGCGGGCTGAGTGAGCAGAGGCCGGGGGATAAAGTGAGGAACAGCCGGCGGGCTGAGTGAGCAGAGGCGGCGGATTCGACGAAGGAGCGTCCGGAGGGCTTGCGGCAACCACATGTGATGACCCCGGGTTAGTCCGCTTCGTCAACGGTTCTGCTCGCTCAAGGCCACAGCTGGCCAATCACAGCACACCTCGCTTTTTCAGACCGATGAGCTTTTTAAAAATCGACGCATTTCAGAAAGGCGGGGCATAGAGGAGAAACAATAATGTACAGTATGTGGAAAATAATGTGTTTTTTAACCTTAAACCGCATAAACACATTTCATTACACCAAATACACAAAATAATGTTCTTTTTTAGCAGCATCATGTGACCCCTTTAAAGATCATATTGCAATAACAGCACGATCATGCAGGTTCGCACTAGTGTGTAGTGTGAACATGTGACCAAGTGTGGTGACCCATACTCGGAATTAGTGCTCTGCATTTATCCCATCCAAAGTGCACATTTTTTTTGCTGCGGCGCCCGGGGAGCAGTTGGGGGTTCGGTGCCTTGCTCAAGGGCACCTCAGTCGTGGTATTGAAGGTGAGAGAGAGTGCTGTACATTCACTCCCCCCACCTACAATCCCTGCCGTTACGAGACTTGAAGCAGCAACCTTTTGGGTTGCGAGTCCGACTCTCTAACCATTAGGCCACGACTTCCCCATACACAACATCGGGAAGATTAGACCCTTCCTAACAGAGCATGCAACACAGATTCTCATCCAGGCTCTTGTCATTAGGCTCGACTATTGCAATGTTCTTCTGGCTGGACTTCCAACATGTGCAATCAGACCTCTGTAAATGATTCAAATATGATACCGTAGCTTTATAGGGTTAACAATATGCTAACTCTAATATAAAGAAGTCTGGCCTCTTGTGTGCTGCATATAGTTGCTCTCTACATATTTTCCGAAATTCATTGTATTTTACTGCCTTATAAAGCAGTAGACTTGAAGTGCACTAGGTATTGAAGCCATAGACTCTTTCAAAAACTTTAGTCTTTTGTTCCCTTCTAGAACCCTTTTATGTGCTTTCCGTACTAATTGTACCTCAACTGTAACTTCATTCCCTTCACTGATAGCTTCTTTCGGATATGCTAACCTCAGCAGAGAGCAGCCTAGCTTGGGCGAGAACCGATTCACTGGGATCTATTCTCTAACCTTTCCCATCCTCGTCTTTTCTCTTTTGTACTGGTACGTCTTTGAAATTCACAGAGCTGAGCAGAAACTCTCTGAACACACGAAGGAAGTGAAGGATGACAGATTGCTCTGGGGCTGCCATTTGTAAGAAAAGACTGCCGCTTTCTGAAAGCTTCTTGTGGGGATACAAAGAGATCTTGATCACTCACACATACTCTTTATCTTTTGTTGCGACTCAAAGACACACATGCATAAATGAGCTGGGAAAGACTCCCATAGTTCCCTTCAGCAACTGAATTAATCTCAAGCTTATGTGGCGTTTTAGACCAATAAACTCTGCATTCAAATACAGGAGTGAATATTTGCAATAAATTTAAAGGGATAGTTCATGCTTTCACATGAACACAATTAGCATATGCTTTTATAAAAAGCGACTTGAGCAATTCATGAAAGTACCAACAATATACGTAATATACAATGGCAAAAATAAAAATAAAACCCAAATATGAAAATTCAATTTACTCTGGTTGTTGCAAACCACAGTATGATTTGATTTATTTTGTGGTTAAACAAATATAAATGTTATTTAAAATGTATTTTTGGGTGAACTGTTAAAAATGTATTGTTTTAATCAACAGTTTAATATCATACTGTCATTTTTTGACCATGCTTGTAAACAAGAAACATAAATGGCAACAGTTTAACCCAATTGTCCAGCAATGTTTAGTTAGACTAAGACAAAGACTCTGTTTTGTTTTTACTTTTTAAGGGAATAGTTCACAAATATTTTTACATTTTGTGTAAATGTCCTCACTCTCAGGCCATCCAAGATGCAGATGAGTTTGTTTCTTCATCAGGTTTGGAGAAATGTAGCATTGCATCACTTGCTCATCAATGGATGCTCTGCAGTGAATGGGTGCCGTCAGAATGAGAGTCCAAACAGCTGATAAAAACATCACAATAATCCATTATTAAGGCGATTAAACTTTAAACCATCACGTCCAACTAAAATACAAGTCCATAATCCATAATAACGCTTCCTCCAGTGAAAAAGTCCATCTCCTGTTGTCTCTCACATCAAAATCCAGCAACATATTTGTTTAGAGATGTTTTGGCTTGTAAACGGTGCTTGATCTGTGCAGATTTCTCTCCTGATTCAGACCAGATGACCTTTTCACTGGAGGAAGCGTTATTATAGATTATGGACTCGTATTTTAGCCAAAAGCAATGGTTTGAAGTTAAAAACGTCTTAATGATGGATTTGTTTCTTACAAACATGCAGCGTTACTCTTCTCCAGATGTTAACTGATGGACTGGAGTGGTGTGGATTACTTGTGGATTATTGTGATGTTTTTATCAGCTGTTTGGACTCTCATTCTGACGGCACCCATTCACTGCAGAGCATCCATTGATGCTACATTTCTCCAAATCTGATGAAGAAACAAACTCATCTACATCTTGGATGACCTGAGGGTGAGTATATTTCCACAAACTTTTATTTTTTGGTGAACTATACCTGCACGCTGCTGTATTTATCATTCAGTGTTGTATGAGTTACCGCTGAGTTCTCAAAATGTATCTCTGAGATTTTCTACCACCGCATGTCAGACACGCTGTGAGAGTCCAGAAGAAATTGACGTCAATGCATCCTTGTGGAAAATGTCCTAAAAAGCATTTCACACCATAATAAAATCAACAAAGTAAAAAAAAAAAAAAATTAATAAAAATCTAAATGCTGTCTATGGATACAAATGGGGAAAATAATGATAGTACAGTTTGAGAAAGCGTTTTCTGCTCTGTGCCAATGACCTCATTTATCTATATTACTGCTAACGTTATGAGCCAGACTGCGTCTCTGAGATTTCTCTCACTGCAAGTGAAGTATACATCACAGTCACATTATATTATGTGCAATTAGATTTGCATTTCCTGAAGGAAACAGCAGCGTTTGCAAGACACCAAAAGGATAATGTTGAAGTTTTAGTTTCTGTATAAATGAAATAAAATGTCTGTGCGGTTTAGAGGAAGCTGTAGATGGGTTAAATATACACAAGGAAAAGACCAATCACAAATATATAGTATTGTTTAAAAGTTTGGTGTAAGATTTTTTTTTAATGTTTTTGAAAGAAGTCTCTTCTGCTCGCCAAGGCTGCATTTATTTGATTAAAAATACAATAAAAACGGTAATATTGTGAAATATTATTGCCATTTCAAATAACAGTTTTCTATGTGAATATATTGTAAAATTTAATTTATTTATTGTAATTTAATGTAATTTATCAAAGCTGAGTTTTCAGCATCATTACTCCATTCTTCAGTGTCACATGATCTTCAGAAATCATTCTAATATGCTAATTTGCTGCTCAAGAAACATTTATGATTATTATCAATGTTGAAAAAAGTTGTGCTGTCCAATATTTTTGTGGAAACCGTGATGCATACAGAAAGTTCAAAAGAACAGCATTTATTTGAAACAGAAATCTTTTGTAACATTATGACTGTCTTAACTGTCACTTTTGATCAATTTAAAGCATCAATGCTGAATAAAAATATAATTTTTTTAGATAAAAAAATTAAAATCTTACTGACCCCATATATGCATATGCAAATATGACACCATTACTGTATAGGTTTCATTTGGAGTGCAAAACATTCTATCAAATGTATTACATTTATTTGTTAAAACATAAAATTAACAAATAAATTAAGTATGTTTATTTGCAGATGAATTGAACTGAAAGCTCAAAGAAGGTCAACACAGACCGAAAGGTCAGGCTTTGAAAACTAATCTTTAATACCATGTTACGCTTTTCAATGCTCCACCCTGGTTAACAAGAACAGCAGGACAATGTCATTGTAGCATCTGATGAAACACAATGAATGTATTTACCATTTGCATTCATTCATAGTCGAGTCTCACACTGACCTCAAGTTTCACGTTTCATTCCTCATATTTCTCTGTTTGTTTTGAGCTGAAGGTACAACAGGTAACACGATTCCCCTGAGAAGAACTATTCTTGCATCAGACTCTCCTCTTTCTGAAGACCTGAAGAATACATTGACACAAACCAGAGATGTTTACGAAGTTTGAAGTGAGAGCAGTTTTTTCCCATGAATTATGCATTGTGCCCGACGCATCTGCTGTTTCTCAATCTGAGATGTGGCAGGATATGAATGTTGCCTCCATAAATCAGTGGTATTGTGACAAGCTTTTCAACTCAAAAGCTGAATAAATGGGTTGGTGTAGCTGTTTTAGAAAAACGGCCAGAATTGTGTACGCTGATGACAATCACTAGCATCGCTGATTTTTATCGTCACTGTCAATCATCTTATTCATTAACTTGAGCATTGAAATCAGAGGCTTGAGCATTGCAGGTACATTTAAGGCTTTTTAAGACCAAATAAGAAAATGTAAGAATAAACTGAATGGAATGCAATGCATCAATATGGTCTCTGAATGTAAATGTCAATGCTTCAAAGCTTAAAAATACAACTTCCAACAGATCTCCATTAGTTAATTCATTTTAATAATAATAATAATAATAAAAAATGTATATCTCTGTTCCCAACCACTAGAAATATGGAAATTGCTTTTACTGTACCTTCTGGTCCTTCCTCAGTATTTTTGTCTTGTTTTCCAGTGCAACCATCTAAAGATTGTTAAATCAAGATACATTTATGTGAGAAGCAAAATGACAAAACAAGAAGTCTTGTTTTCTGAGAAACTGATGAACTGAATGAAAATGAAAAGAGATTATAATTAAAACAACAACCAATGTGTGTCAATGGGTTCAGAAAAATCAACTTCATTCAAAGGGAAAACAAGTTTTCATTCCCCATCGAACGATATTTGTTCTTAAGCATAAACTAACTTGCATCTCAAGTAAATGTATCTTGATTTAAGGATGTTTCAATATTTAAAAAAGACTTTCTGCTCTGATTGAATACTTTTTAAGACCTGCAGAAACCCTGATTTAAGTTGACTGACGTTATTTGACACTTAATAGCATTAAAAAAAGTCTTCAGAAAACATTCAGATCAAAAGTTTTAGCTAGGAAAGTTTCTGAAATTTGGTTGATTTGACACGGGATAAACCTCATGAATAATAATTAGGTGATCTGAATAAGAGATCCAGCTCCTCCGCACTTCAGATGCCCCACGATCCATCAATGATGAACTGCATGAGATATGAGATGAGAAAAATCGATGCTCTGCCATAACTTGAGTGCACAACTGCATCTGCATGTCCTCAACAACACAACAGAAATATGAACTGATGACTCATCAAAAACGCCTCGTTTTAAAGTATATTCCTCCTTCAGCATGACCGAAAGTTGACCGAGAAATTAGCATCCTCCTCAGAAACCGACTCTCGTACCAGATTGCAATCGTATTAACATGTCAAGTGACCTCTTTCACAAGCTTGGACTTGCTGACGTGATGTATCGATCTGCCAGTGTACTTCAGTTCACGGCGTGGCAGTGGAATAACAAGGACAGCGTTAGATCTTTAATAAACCCACTGCAAAAATATCAATAAAGACATTAGCTCCTCTTCAGCCCACCCAACGTGAATCCGATCAGGACGAGCTCTCTGTGTCCTCTGCAACCATAATAGTCAACAGGATACAGGTTATTTCTGTAACACATTTAGAGAGCTGCAACACTTTAACTTCATGATTATTTACTCAAATGGACAGAAAAAGTGAGGGATTGACAGCTAGCTAACACGAGGATGTCAACCTGATTTTTTAGACAATGTTTTGATATTTTGACATTAAAAAACTCATTAAATCCATCCAATACTTGACTTGAAATTCTCTGTTTTCGACTTCCAAGCATGCAAACAAACAAGAGGTGCAATCACTGACCAAAATAATGTTAAATTGCCAGCATTTCAGAAACAATGTCAAATTACATCATGCAAGGTTAATAAGTCGGGTTGATCTGACCTCAGTCAAATGTCTGACCTTATTTTCCAAATAGGGGTTTGGCTAATCAGGACTTACGAGCTGTCCAGATAACAATTATGGATAAAAAAAAAACATATATTTTGCATTTTTAGTCAAACGTGTTTTTAATCAACAGGGTTTCTGCAGCTCTTGCAAAGGTCTTAATTCTCCCTTACACAAATTAAGGCCTAAAAGGTCTTTCATTCATAAAGTTATGCCATTAAATGTTGCATGCACTGTAAAAATAAAATAAAAAATAAAATAAATACAAAATTACAAATTAACATCATCTGTATTTTTGTCATGTATCCCAATATAAATATCTAAACATCCTTAAATCATGATACATTTACTTGCCATAAATTGAACATATGAAGTCTTGTTTATGCTTAAAATAAGAACAAATATCTGTCAATTATGAATTAAGTACATTTTCTAAACCTATTGGCAGATATTTGTTCATGTTTTAAGTATAAACTCACTTAATTTTGATCAATTTCTCATAAAACAAAACTTCTTATCTTATATTACTGTGCTTCAAGTAAAGGTATCTTGATTTAGACATATGCAACGGAAACAAGAAATAAAATCAATAAAAAAGTCATGGAGATCTGTTGGAAGTTGTATTTTAAATCTTAAAAAGTCTTAAATTTACCTTCATAAAACCTGCATCAAATGACGATATAAAAAAAAAAAAAATCTGTTTTTTTTTTTTTAACTACTTCGGCTTCATTTATTGCTCTGGAAACGAAAGGTTAAGTGCACTGCATTCTTGGTGTCTTCTGCACATTTTGGCAAATGTCAGAGCATTTTATGCATATCACACAAGCCCTCCAGAGACCAGCGACAATGGCTAACAAAACCCAGTGGGCTTATTCACAGATTAGCACAATGTTTGGAGCGGCCGGGGCTTTTACAGCTCAAATCCTGCTGTTATTTACTGCTGCCTCCTTAAAGGAACAGTTCACCATAAAAAATAATGCCATCGTGTACTTACCCTCATGTTGTTTCCGTCGCATATTTGCTTTATTTTCTCTGAAACACAAAACGAGACAAAAGTACTGCCACTTCACTGCTAACATCATTTTACTGTTGTACAGAGAGTGAATGGGTGCCGTCAGAATGAGAGTCCAAACAGCTGATAAAAGCATCACAATAATCCACAGCACTCCAGTCCATCAGTAAACATCTGGAGAAGAGAAACGCTGCGTGTTTGGAAGAAACAAGTCCATCAAGACGTTTTTATCTTTAAATTAAAATGCAAGTCCATAATCCATAATAACACTTCTCTCACATCAAAATCCACCAACATATTTGTTTAGACAGGTATTTGTTTTGGACCGTTTTGGCTCATAAACGGTTCTTGATCTGTGCAGATTTCACTCCTGATTCAGACGAGATGATTTTGTTTACTGGAGGAAGCTTTATTATGGATTATGGACTCGTATTTTAGCAGCAGTTTGCAGCAACGGTTTGACGTTAAAATGCCTTAATGATAGGTTTGTTTCTTACAAACACTTTTGTCTTCTCTAGATGTTAACTGATGGACTGGAGTGGTGTGGATTATTATAATGTTTTTATCAGCTGTTTGGACTCTCGTTCTGACGGCACCCATTCACTGCAGAGGATTCATTGGTGAGCAAGTGATGCAATGCTACTTTTCTCCAAAATCTGTTCCCTTGAAGAAACAAACTCGTCTACATCTTGGATGGTCTGAGGGTGAGCAATTCTCAGCAAATTATAATTTTTTGGGGAACTACTCATTAAATCTGTCATTAAAAAAAAAAAAGTATATATATATATATATATATATATATATATATATACTCTA
>NW_015505495.1:1126980-1150211 GCF_001515645.1 Sinocyclocheilus grahami
TGTGAGGTGGATGGATTATCTCGGCAAAGGAGAAGTGCTCACTAACACAGATTTAGACAGATTTGTGAACAATATTTGAGAGAAATAGGCCTTTTGTGTACATAGAAAAAGTCTTAGATCTTTGAGTTCAGCTCATGAAAAATGGGGCAAAAACAAAAGTGTTGCAATTATAATTTTGTTCAGTATATATATAGTATCTTTTATCACTATTTTTGCAATGTAAAATATTGCTACAATGTAGAGTTAATAAAGAGTGATGAGCTCTCATTGGTTGAGGTAACATTCATTGCTGTTCTTCTTCAATCTTATCGTGCTACAGATCTTAAATGCCTTTGATTTGAACCCTCGCCGATCTCTCAATGCCTGAGGACAGGAACGAAAATCACTTTCAACTACTCAACAACAAGGGGCTTTGACTCCCAGCATGACTGCCTCCGTTAACAAGAACAGGCAGGTGCCATTTCAGGCCCCCCTGGTCGCCGTTATTTAAAACATTAATTGCTTTTTTGGTTTTAATGCGGTTTGCCATTTAAAATGTTAATTGCTTTTTCCTCTGTAAGGACTCGGTGACATTACACAAGGAGTGACTGGCTTGAGTGTCAGCTTTACTTCCATCAACAATGGACAAACATTTGCTCTCCTGCGCGTGACAGCTGAGACGATTTAATCTCCCGCAAATCTGACAAGATTCAAATCTTGTGCTGAATGGAGTGAATAAGTGGTCTGGTCTGACTCAGGAGAAAAATCTGCACAGATCAAGCACCGTTTACAAACCAAAACATCTCTAAACAAATCTGTGGCTGGAGTTTGATGTGAGAGACAACAGGAGATGGATTTTTTCACTGGAGGAAGCGTTATTATAGATTATGGAAACAACAGTTTGAAATTAAAAGTGTCTTGATGGATTTGTTTCTTACAAACATGCCACTTTTTGCTTCTCAAGATGTTAACTGATGGATAATTAATGTACATTTATAACACTACAATTTCACTTTTGGAAAGTCATAGAAATGCTAAGGTGGATTTTTTATTTTGTTATTAGGGCAAACAAGAAGGCAACGATTATATATTTTTTTGCAATTTTGGTTTACCAACTATGACAAACTAGTTTATGAACTAGATGTTTGCCCAACTATGATGACTTCCGCTTCTAAGAACCCCGGAAATGTGAAAAGGAACCATTATTATTAATACATAACCACAAAAACTTGAAATAAAACTTCAGATAATGTAGCAGCAGTCTCTGTGAACAGTTGTACAGAAATTCACACAAGAATTCAGCAGAAAATGTCTTTCTTTGTGATCAGAATTTGTACTGATTTCGTACTGATTATTTCACATAAATAACTCGAAAACAAACTGCTCCTGGATATCTAGTTTACTGGCTCCTATAAGTGTATCAACCCAAACTCAAAATTTGATTCCTTAAAGCTCACAATCTATGGCAAATCCAATGATTATTCTTTCAAAATGCTATAAAAATCCCAATACCGTCTTTAGCGATTATTAAACCACAAAACACTGCGATTTTGTTCAATAAAAACATACTCAGCATGCTCTGCATGCTTCAAATGATTCACCTTAAGTGCATCCAAGTTCAATCTCATAACTAACAGCTAGAAACGACTACAGAATAATTTAATATTCTGGAGGTTTAAATTTAATGACCTGGTGAAAGCCCATTGCCTTGACAAAACATGACTTCATTTGGAGACTTTGCTGACTAGTTTGTGTTTCTGCACTCTCTGCTGAACATTAGAACTGCCGTTTCAGTGAGATTTCATGTGTTTTGTTCTTTTAGCTTTGGCAAATCAGCAGCAATATGAGATTTTAAATGTTTACCATATCTGTCAAAATGTGATTCAGCTCCTAAACTGTCTAGTAAACGTTTAAAAGCCTTTGGTATCTGCTCAAGATACTGAAACGACTTTTTAGTAAAGCGCTGTTTATATAGAGCTGACTTTTACAAACTCAAACAAGTACATTGCTAAAGCAAAACCAGAAGTTCCTCCACCTAGCAAAGTAGAAGGATGATTCAGTTGAAGTAATTCTAGTGCTTTATCAAATATACATGATATATTTCTGTAATGGATGCTGCATATGTTCTGTGATGTGACAAAGAGGATTAAATAGAGAAACTGCATAAATCATGTGAGCAGTAGACAATGAATGCCCTATGTAGGTCTCTATTATGCAAATATATTATGCTGAGCAGATTTAATACAAACAGCACCATTATGTCTGGAATTAATATTTCATGGGCCTCCAGGCAAGCATGGATCTGTAGACTACATACTGTAAAAGCCACATGAAGAAACTCGTCAGAAGCGAAATAATTATGGTGAACTTGAAGTTCAAATGTTGTGAGTAGTTTGGGCTCTGATAACAAGCGCAAAAACACATTTTAATGGCATTTTCACAGGGAGAATCTGCAGAATGTATTTTAGCATGGTAAAATGTGTTAATCGAAGCTGAAAGCAGCATGCATGCATGCATATAACCAAAGAATTGACAATAGAGATGCATCTGAGTGGCATGACAATGTCATGTCCTTTTATGTAATCTAATCTGTTATCAGAAATACAAACTCACATCAATAATAGTAAGCCGGAATAGTTCAAAAATGCATTGTTTAATAAGTATCACTCTGACATCTGAGCATGTTTGTGGCAGACTGTCTCATCTGAACTCAATCACATCGCATGAGGAGCTCTGCTGATGCATCATGGGTGTCCGGAGAGTGATTAGGGCATGAGATGGGCAGACTGGTATCATCGAGGCCTCTTCCAGCCTCATTAAATACCCAGATGGCCGAAGGACAGGTGCCATGATGGACCAGTGCTCACAATCTCTTCTTGGGGACAAGAACTTAACACAAGTCTTTAAAAAATTAATATGATGATCTGGAACTATCAGACCATCAGGGCTATAATATTTTATATAACCAAAAATATATAATTACTGAGAAAAAAAGTATTATTTAAATAATATGTATCTAAAACACCTTAAAAAGCGCTATTACATCCCTCATTTGCAGTGCCTAATGTTGCAGTCAAATTCTAACAAAATACACGACATTTCAAAGCCATATGCCACCAACAAAAACATGACATGAAAGGAAAGGAACGGTTCTCAGTTAACATTCATAAAATAAAAAAAAGACTTGTTACTGACGTTGAAAAGATGCAGGACGCGTTGCAATGTTTATAGAAAAACAATTAAAAAGGGGAAATGTAAGCAAACTAGACAAATGAGGAAATTTGCACTTACCAGTTAATTTTTGAAAATGAGTTTTCCTGTTAGAGAAGTCTTTCTCGCAGTTGTTCCCTTTCTAATTACTCGCGCCACGATAGAGACAAATCTGAAAGACCACAATTTGATTGGTTGATGAATCTATCTATCGTCTGTCTGTCTGTCTATCTATCTGTCTATCTATCTATCTGTCTATCCATCTATGTATCTGTCTGTCTATCCATCTATCTGTCTAGCTATCTGTCTATCCGTCTATCTATCAGTCTGTCTGTCTGTCTCTGTCTATCTATCTATCTGTCTATCCGTCTATCTATCCGTCTATCTATCCGTCTATCTATCCGTCTATCTGTCTGTCTGTCCGTCCGTCCGTCCGTCTATCTATCTATCTATCTATCTATCTATCTATCTATCTATCTATCTATCTATCTATCTATCCATCCAGCTATCTGTCTGTCTATCCGTCTATCTATCTGTCTATCCGTCTGTCTGTCTGTCTATCCATCTGTCTCTGTCTATCTATCTATCTGTCTATCCATCTATCTATCCGTCTATCCATCCATCTGTCTATCTATCTATCTATCTATCTATCTATCTGTCTATCTATCTATCAGTCTATCTATCTGTCTATCTATCTGTCTGTCTATCTGTCTGTCTATCCGTCTGTCCGTCCATCTATCTATCTATCTATCTATCTATCTGTCTATCTGTCTATCTGTCTATCTGTCTGTCTGTCTGTCTGTCTATCTATCTATCTATCTATCTATCTATCTATCTATCTATCTATCTATCTATCTATCTATCGTGTTACATAGTGTTATAGTGCTTTTGAGCTAAAACATTATTAATTCTGATTAATAAATCATCGCAAGTTCCCATTTATTGACCAAAAACACTATTTATTTATTTATTTATTTGTTAGTTTGCTTGCCAGTTACACCAGCAGAGAAGCCTTTTATCTTTTTATTTCTTTTTCTTCTTCTTTTTTGAATTGGCTGATGAAACTGACCATCTGTTGGCAAAGTCTTGTCAACTTTGCAGGTCAATCTGACCAAGAACGGTCTGATTCTGAGTATACGACAAACCAGAAACTCGCTTTTAGAAATAATTCAAATCTGTTGTTTCTCCACGCAGGCCTTGCAATTGATTTCCCGAGCCATATTCTCTCCTACATATCAATTCAACACTGTTTTGTTGGAGGTTTTGAGGACAAAGCAGACAAACAGTGAATCTGGCAGAACTCCCCTGTAATAAAGATTAAAACTGCCTTCAGGCTGAAACGTCTCTTTATATTCTATCTTAGGCTGACAGACACAAAAAAATACTTCAGACGTGTTTGGAAAGCCTGTTCTCTGCACTTTCTTCGTCCTTGAGAGCAGATCTCCTCGTATCTTCACACTTCCAGCGAGGATAATCAAAAGACCGGCACACTTGTGTCAACTAGAAGCAGAGAACCAGAAAAGCTCATAAACCTTCAGAAATTATATTTGGCCTTGTCTTTATCCGTCGGATCGCAGATGGCAGTGGCAGAATGTGGGATTTATGTGCATGAGAAAACTACATGAAGCCAGATTAGGGCGCATTCGTCAGGTTTAGCGAGAATGAAGGCGTGCTGTCGCTCACTGCAATTTATTCGCCATCCTTGATGGAGATCTCGTCTCTGCTCTCTGCCCTTCAGATCCTTCATATCTGACGGCACATGCCTGGCCGACTATAATTAAGTTAAATAGAGTTAGGCGGAGGGAAGGTTTATGGTCTGTCGATATGCTGAAATGACTTTTTTGTGCACATAAATTTACAAAAATACATTTCAGCTCATGCAAGTTGATCGTGTTTGAAAGTGACCTGTGTCACAAGAACAACTTAGAAAATTAAACTCTGAATGTTGACAGTTTTATATAAACTATAAAACGAAGTTTCAAAGAGTTTGAAGGTTAGTTTGAAGTTCTGTAGGCCTTGATGTGTTGCCGTTTACTGTATAAACAAATCTAAGAAAGCTCAAACACTTCATGCAACCAACTTTTTAAGTTTGGTCTGTGCTTCAGAAAACAATATCAATTCTATAAACTCAAAATTAATAGTTTTTTTTTAACTTGTGGATACTAGTTCAATATGCACAGAACTTTCTTGGTTTGTCTAACTTGTAAAATTGGAAATGTTGCTTTGGCAGCTAGCTGAAATAAAAAAATAACATTAAATATAATAAAAATAAAAAATAAAAAAAGTTTTATATATTTAATTTCAGTTTTATTTTAAATAAGGTTTTAGTTTACAATTACAATCGGTTTGTTGAGCAAGATGACATTGCTTCTATTCAACAAAATATAATCAAAAACACTACATAGAGCTAAAACAGTATTTAAATCTCAATAACAAATTTGTCATCATACGTTTCTTTACTTTGATCAAAAATACAAATTATCCATGTGCATCATCAGTGATCAAACTGAGCAGCTCAGCTCAGTTGTTGCTGTTTAATGCTCTTACTAAAATGCCTAGAATTTACTTTAATTAATCTTTTATTTAATGTCAACTTTATTTAAATAGGAGAGTTCAATAAACCTATAAAATTTGTCTGACAACTTGGAAGTTGAATTTTGTACAGTGTCGTTGCTAGTGTGCTCTGAGTGGTTGATAAGATACATATAAACATTATGCTAATGGGAAGGTTATCATTAAAAGGCACTACATGTCTCTTATATTAACATTTTTTTTGCCTTTGGTTATGGAAAACAAAAAGCATCCTTTAAAAAATGCTCTGGCTAAGCGTTTTCCTCAGGCAGGGATTTTCTCACGTTGGTAATTTGTCAAACTGAGAATAATGCTCAAATCAATCTTTTTCACCAATCTGGAGAATCAGTATGCGTGCTTTGCAAGCTGCTCAATTTGAAAGCTTTTACAAAATAATGACCCTCATGCTTCATTTTTAAGCCGACGCACACAAAAAGTGAACGTTTCATTATTTTGAAAGGCTGAACGCTTGTAATTCTTTCTCATGGAGCTCGACTAGTCCACCTTGCGTGAAGCTGATGCATCAGCAATTTTGTGCGAATGCTAAACGAAGCCCAGAATGTCACATGACAGGATGTATTTACTACAGGCTTACGGGTCTGTTCTAATCGGTGTCTTCAGTGATTTAAAGATCCAGATTCAATACAAGTTAACTCTTATCAACAGCATCTGTGCTTTCAGTGGTGAGACTACTGTTCTAGGTGGGTGCACTTCTGATGCGTTACTAAACGTTCCTGCATGTGGAGTTTGGTCCATGTCATGATGCAAAAAATCGAAATGGTCCTGAAAACAGGCCTACTTTTCTCAGAGCTGTAGCATTGCATCACTTGCTCACCAATGGATGCTCTGCAGTGAATGGGTGCCGTCAGAATGAGAGTCCAAACAGCTGATAAAAACATCACAATAATCCACACCACTCCAGTCCATCAGTTAACATCTGGAGAAGACAAAAGCTGCATGTTTGTAAGAAAAAAATCCATTATTAAGACATTTCTAACTTAATCCATAATAACGCTTCCTCCAGTGAAAAAGTGCATCTCCTGTTGTCTATCACATCAAAATCCAGCCACATATTTGCTTAGAGCTGTTTTGGCTTGTAAACGGTGCTTGATCTGTGATTATTTCTCTCCTGATTCAGACCAGAACACTTATTCACTGAAGGAAACGTTATTATGGATTGTGGATTTAGCCGGAAGCAACAATTTGAAGTTAAAAATGTATTTAGTCGTCTCCAGATGTTAAGTGATGGACTGGAGTGGTGTGGATTACTTGTGGATTATTGTGATGTTTTTATCAGCTGTTTGGACTCTCATTTTGACGGCACCCATTCACTGCAGAGCATCCATTGCTGAGACACTGATGCAATGCTACATTTCTCCAAATCTGATGAAGAAACAAACTCATCTACATCTTGGATGTAAATTTTCAGCAAATGTAAATTTTTGCGTGAACTATTCCTTTAATGTCATCAGCTGTCTTGTAAATCAATCTCCTGACGTGAAGCATGGCATTATGGAGAACTGATGGTCTCCTCAGACTTTTCTAAAGGTGAGATCTCATCATCTGTTTCATCACTATTACTGACACTCATTATCGTTGCATTTACATCAGCGCTGATTACAGAAACGCTACTTATCTGATGGGATTCAGACAAATGAAAGAAACGTCTCATTATGTCTAATTTGATCCTGCATCACTCACACCAGCAGTTCATTTCAGTGCTGCGTTTCCCTCCCAATAACGCTCAGCCAAAGATCATTGTTCTTCCAGCTTTGGCCGTCCTGTAATTTGGTTTCTGGATAAGCCTCGATAAGAACAGCCGCACTGGAAAACAAAACAAAACAAATATTAAGCAACAAGCAATCAGGCAGATTTAATCATGACACACGTTCTGCAGCAGATGTTTGCAATCCATCTGTTGTGACAAGATGAAGCACTAATTAAAGTGCTGTAAGAGAGATTTTTTAATACCTGAATAAATTGTTCCTACCTGACAGCCAACAGGGACATTTCTTAGAAAGTTCTGGCAAGATTCTCTCAAAGTTATGAGCAAAAATTATTCCAGTAACGTTAATAGAGCATTATCTGGTCTTTAGTACAAAAACATTATCTATGCATCATTCATTGGGATGTTTTTCAAACATTACTACGTCTTTCTGAATGTTTTGAGAACATTTAAAAGTAAATGTCATATTATGTTTGCAAAAAGATAAAATGGAATGTTTGCATAACCAAGAAAAAAAATGTAACATTTAAAAATCTGGATATTTAGAATGTTCAGAGAACTGAATTAGCAAATCATTCATGGAACATACACACACACACACACACACATATATATATATATATATATATACACACACACACACACTGTATATATAATATTTTTGAAAGTAGTTTCTCTTTTGCTCCCCAAGGCAGCATTTATTTGATTAAAAAAATACACAAAAAACTGTAAAATTATGAAATATTATTATAATTTTAAATATGTTAATATCTGTTAAAATTTAATTTATTTCTGTGATGCGCAGCTGTATTTTCAGCATCATTACTCCAGTCATCAGTGTCACGTGATCTTCAGAAATCATTCTAATATGCTGATTTGCTGCTCAAGAAACATTTCTGATTATTCTCAGTGTTGAAAACAGTTGTGCTGCGGAATATTTTTGTGGAAACCGTGATACATTTCATTTTTCAGGATTCTTTGATGATTAGAAAAATCACAAGAACAGCATTTATTTGAAATAGAAATCTTTTGTAACATTACAAATGTCTTTACTGTCACTTTTGATCAATTTAATGCATCCTTGATGAATAAAAGTATTAAAACTTATTCTACTTGGCTTTTTTATGTCTGATCATTTCTCTAATATGCTGATTTGCTGCTCAAGAAACATTTCTGATTATTCTCAGTGTTGAAAACAGTTGTGCTGCGGAATATTTTTGTGGAAACCGTGATACATTTCATTTTTCAGGATTCTTTGATGATTAGAAAAATCACAAGAACAGCATTTATTTGAAATAGAAATCTTTTGTAACATTACAAATGTCTTTACTGTCACTTTTGATCCATTTAATGCATCCTTGATGAATAAAAGTATTAAAACTTATTCTACTTGGCTTTTTTATGTCTGATCATTTCGCATCTCCTTTATCGTGTCAGTATAAAACCCTAAAATTACCAATGTGTTTTAAATGCACTATAGAAATGAGTTTGCCTTTTGAACATCTGACAAAACACACAAACCTTCACTTCATCTCCATTTGTCCCTCTCATCTCTTTTCTTAGAACCTGAAAGCAAACGTTCCTCCTCCAGGCAACTTTTGCTTACATGTTTCCTTCTCATATTCATGCATTCGAACATCTCAATTATGGTTCTGTCACCTACATACATTATGACTGTGTTGAGTGCTTTATTATAATCACCATCTCTAATGAAGATGAGCTGCACTGTCAGGACTGCTGAAGGAACGGCTGGTGTGTTATATTTAACATCACTCATTACAAATGAATGACATGTCAACTGCTTTGTGCTTGTGAGTTTTCACCTTGAATATCACATCATTAAATGCAACAAATGTGCAGCCCCCGCCGCGGCCTTCAGAAAGCACACGTTTCTGACATATAAGCATTTATACAGCAACACGCAGACAGTTTCGTCATATCAGTGGGGACATGTTATTTTTTCAACAGAACAGCAATAAATACTGATTACAGCTGCATAAGATCAACATCTACCGTTATAACGTTCTGTCAAAGCTGTAATAGCATTCCAATAAGAGTAACTGTAAGTTATATTTATTACAAATGGATTCTTTCGACTTTAAATTTCTAATTGAATGCGATGCATATTGGGTTGTTGTGAATTGCAGATAAACTAGCATTCAATATTAATGTGTCAAGTTGCTACACTGCATATAAATCACCTTTAAACAGCTTGAAGTTACATTGTATCATTCAACTATTAATATCAATATACTGAGCTATTTCTTAAGCATATAGGAGTCAGTAAATGTGTATATTTTTTCCATATATTTGTGTAGTAAAGTCAGTGCTGAACATGTTAACCAAAATAAGTATGAAAATGAAGACAAAATGTTGCACAATGCACAAAATGTTCAAAAATTAGCTTTAAGTTTCATCTGTTAGATTTCGACAAAATGTTCTTTATGTTGACAAAAATGATATGCCATTTCAGTCAGAGTAAAATAGACTGCAATTAAAGAATATACTGCGGTTAAAAGGTTAAGGGTCAGTAAGATAAAAGAAAAAAGGAAAATAATATTTTAACTCACCAAGGTTGCATTAAATTGATCAAAAGTGACAGAAATACTTTGTAACATTATAAATGCCTTTACTATTTAAAATAAATGCTGTTCTTTTGAACTTTCCATTCATCAAAGAAATTAAAAAAACTATTAATATTCCGCAGCACAACAGTTTCCAACATTGATAATAAATCAGCATATTATACTGATTTCTGAAGATCATGTGACGCTGAAGACTGGAGTAATGATGCTGAAAATACAGCTGCGCATCACAGGAATAAATTACATTTTAACATATATAACAATCAAAAACTGCTCTTTTAAATTGTAATATTTCGCAATATTACAGTTTTTACTGTATTTTTGATCAAGTCACTGCAGCCTCATTGAGCAGAAGAGACCGCCATTAAACCATAGCAGCGGCTTTGACTGTGACAATAATAAAGGAAGCAACTCAGTTTAAGAGCCGCAGGGTCTAAGCGGCGGGTCATTAAAGCTGCTGCTCGTCTGCTTGATGCTGCTGGACATCTGATGTCCGTCTGAATGAGACTCAGTGCATGTGTGTTTGTGCAAATGACAGCCACACGGCACCAAAAGCAATTTAACATTAGTGAATCAGTACACTGTAAATATGATCCACTAAACACTGTGACTCAGTTTTCTGCAAAACCATGATTACATCATACATTTAAAGAAATAGTTCACCCAAAAATGAACATTTGCTCAATGTACTCACCCTCAGGCCACCCAAGATTAGGATGAGCTTGTTTCTTCATCAGATTTGGAGAAATGTAGCATTCATCACTTGCTCAACAATGGATCCTCTGCAGTGAATGGGTGCCGTCAGAATGAGAGTCCAAACAGATAAAGATTAAGATAAAAACACCTTCATTATAAACTTGTTTCTTACAATCACGCAGCTTGTCTCTTTTCCAGATGTGAACTGATGGACTGGAGTGGTGTGGATTATTGTGATGTTTTTATCAGCTGTTTGGACTCTCATTCTGACGGCACCCATTCACTGCAGAGCATCCATTGCTGAGCAAGTGATGCAATGCTACATTTCTACAAATCTGATGAAGAAACAAACTCATCTACATCTGGGATGGCCTGAGGGTGAGTACATTTATCAAATTTTCAATTCTGACTGATCTCTTCCTTTAAGCAAAACAGCAGCACCTAAACAAATTGTCTTTTGACTGCAAATCCACAACCACAGTGGTGTAATCCAATGAAGAAAGCACTGAAATCATCTTATTCCCTGAATTTCATGGGACTGTGAGCACCAAGTCCCAAGCTTATAATTGTTTGATTGAGTCTTCATAATGCCTCCTAATTGCAGCACATCCAGCAGACAGACGAGCGTTCGGCCAGTACAATAGGCATTATTGCTCGTAGTATTTCTCTTGCGGCTTGTGTTTTGCTGAAAGGTTAGAGCTGCTGATTATATGGCTCGGCAATCACTCGCATTAAACCCAACAAAGGCCGGTGTTGTGCACCTGTTGTCTGGACGTACGGCAGCTGCGGTTAGTGTGATATCAACACTGAAACACACGGGGATCATTAGTGCACAAATTAATTGTTTTTCATTAGACCATAATCAAAGACAAAGAGCATGTTTGTATGAAAGCTTTCTTCAGGTACCTGTGTTGTGCCGTTTAATTCACTCCCTGTGTGGATTCAAACAAAAAGCTAATAATGAAGTCAAAGAGTTCCCATTCAAACCCAATAAAGTGCAATTAAACAAGCTTTTGTGAATGAATAACAATCAGTGGTGGACACTGTAACTGAAAATGACTTTATATTTACTAGTTAAATAGTTATATTATACGTGCATGTTTTCCAGGCTTGAAAATGAATAACATCGCATGGAAAGTTTATAATGAATAAAATATTTCTAATTATATTCTACCCTAAAAAATTTAATTGGCTAGAAATTGCATAGTGTAGAATAAAAGGTTACACTTTATTTCGATAGTCCACTTTAGACATTCTATTAACTATACGTAACTTTGCAACTACATGTCAACTACATGTCAACTAATTATCATTAATTTGCAACTACATGTTTATAAACTCTCAGAGTAGACGGTAGGTTTAGGGTTAGTAGAATAAGTTGACAAAGAAAGTGTTAGAAGATATTAAGCAGACAGTCTACTAATACTCTACTAACTGCTAGTTGACATGTAGTTGCAAAGTTACTTGCTGTTAATAGAATGTCTAAAGTGGACTACCGAAATAAAGTGTTACCGAATAAAATTTGCATGCAAGTTATTTGAGTCAGTTTTTTTATTTTTATTTTCTAATTAATACTTTTATTTTATTCATACAATATTAAAGAGTAAAGATATTTATAATGTTACAAAATAGTTCTATTTCAAATAAATTCTGTAAAGATATTTGTAGAGTTACTTTTTTTATAACTTTCATAAAAGAATTCAGAAAAAAATGTATCATGGGTGTTTCAAAGTAAACAAAGTTTCAATTTTTACTTCTTTCTTTCATTCTTTCTTTCTTCCTCCCTTCCTTCCATGTGCAGTTTGGTTGAACTGCTGATTCTTATAACTGACAAAAATCATTTTCGGAGCAAATATAATGCTAAAAAATGCTGTTTATTCTTTACTGTTTTTAATTCTACTGCTAGACTAAAAGTCATGATGGAGGATGATTTATTGTAGCGTAATAAATCAGCATTTTTTAGTTTGACTCTGAGATGTCATGAGGTCATGAGATTCTGATCTTATGGCACTTACTCTTATTAGAAAAGCAAATTGAATTTGCATAGCTCCACCACAACGCTGGCCGTAATGCGATGCTATGTCAAGTAGGGCACAGGTAATGACACTAATGACAAATCTGTACTAGTAATTTGCATGTAAATAGCTGTCTTTATGGTGGGCACGCTGATGCATATCTTGCTTCACAGCATGAGCCGCTCTTTCTAATCCAATGAATAGTATGTGGTGGACCTATGGGGCACAATTACGGCACGAGAGAGAAGAGGTCTGAACAGACAGAGAAATTGGTCTCTGTGTTGTAGAGCTCTTTATGCCCAGCTGCAGTGGACTTGGACGACGTCTCTTATGTAATTTATGAGAAAAGATTATTTGAGGTTAGAAAAGTCAGCTCATAAAGCTTCAGTATTATCCTAAAAACAAAATTGATTATTTTGTACTCTGAATCTGATTTAAAACTTGCATGTGAGCTGATCATTGTGTCGCTCAATGACCTAAAGTAATTAACTATGAATGACGCATGATGAATGACAACATTTCAGACTTTTTATTTCATAAAACAGGCACAAAAAAAAAAGAAAAAGAAAAAGAAATCATTAAAATAAATGCATTTTGATTTAATAAATATAAAATAAAATAAATCTGATACTTTCAATTTTACATTTTATTTAACATGTATTTATAATATAATACTTTAATTTTTTTAAGCAAAATTTTAATAAAATGCAAATGTAAAAAATAAATAAATAAAACATAAATTATAAAAATACCAGAAATCAGACCAACATCATCAGTACAATACTGAAGGCCAGTGGTTGGCTGCATCTAAAAAGAATGAAATAATATTTTCTTATAAAACATACTGCCATAATCTTTATTTACAACGTCAAAATAAATAAATAAATGAATAAACAGTGCACAACCAAAATAATTCAAAATATTAAATGCAAATGAATTAAAAGACAGTAGAAACCTAGTAAATATAAAGTTAGTTTTTACTCCTTAAATTAATTTAATGAATTAATTAAATTAAAGCGTTCAGCTGTTGGGATGCTGTTTTTGTGGTGTTACTCTCTTACAGTGTAAACATGGTGAAACTGCTCCTGTGAAGTGACAGATTTATGAGCAGACCTGTTGGGAACAACATGCAGCTGTTTAAACTCAACAGTTACTGTCAAATTATAGGTTAAATGCGACTCTGCAGCACCTGCTGCCTGCAGTATTCATACTTTCACAAAATTACATCTACAGTTATGCAACTGGCAAATATACTTCTATCCAAAGTGACTTGCATTGCATTCAGAGTCAACATTTGATTAGTTCATGAATTCCCTGGGAATCGAACCCATGACCCTGATGTTGCAAGCGCCATGATACTTTTGTATTATCGAAAAGAGTACAAGGATTTTCTTCTACTTTAGTTTTCCCATTTGCCCTCTGCTATGATATAATATAGAATCTTAAATGAATAATTCACCCAAAAATTAAGATTTTGTCACGATTGCATCTATCAAACTGCAAAAGTATCATTTCAAACAAAAACTATTCAAATGTAATGCAAATGTTTAATGCCAGTACAAATAATCACTAAAGGAACACAAGGAATACAATTTAATAATTTTTATTTATTTGACTATATGGCTAAATAATCATGAGTGTCACATTGCTTTTATATTACAGCACGTTTTTTTTCTTCAAAGTAATTATTATATTTCGTAGATGCTCTGAAATGTTATTTATCAGCTGTTAGATAATTATTATTACATACATTCATTTAATTAATTACACTATCAAATTAAAGCAATTTAAGGACAAAAAACACAATAAAAGCATCATAACAGTAGTTTATGATGTAGCTTGACTCACTATATTTTCAAATCTTAAGTCATTTGATGCTTTGTGAGAAAAACAGAGCCCTTTATAATTGATTTAAAAATAAATGTATTTATTTTAATAAAATATAATGAAAAAATGATAAAATATAATGTAATATAATAATTTTTTTTATATTTTATGTTACATTTGTTTTATTTAAATACCATTTAAACTTAAATTAAACTATAAAATACTATAAAACAGCCATCAGCAGGACACTGAGTTTAGACTGGAGGCTGGTCATTGGCTGGTTCTCTGAAGCTCATGGAGCTCCTGGATCTGTCAAGTGCACAAAACCATTAAGAGCCAAAGCATTTGGAGGAGAGCTCTTGAGCATCGACTGAAACCCAGCAGACGGCTGAGGATATGAGAACGGTCACGCTTTCTTTCAGCGCTGCCACACTCTAAAAAATGCTGGGTTAAATATAACCCAGCGCTGGGTTAAAAAGGGACAAACCCAGCTATTGGGTTGGTTTGACCTAACAACCCAACCGCTGGGTCTACACAACCCAACCGCTGGGTCTACACAACCCAACCGCTGGGTCTACACAACCCAACCGCTGGGTCTACACAACCCAACCGCTGGGTCTACACAACCCAACCGCTGGGTCTACACAACCCAACCGCTGGGTCTACACAACCCAACCGCTGGGTCTACACAACCCAACCGCTGGGTCTACACAACCCAACCGCTGGGTCTACACAACCCAACCGCTGGGTCTACACAACCCAACCGCTGGGTCTACACAACCCAACCGCTGGGTCTACACAACCCAACCGCTGGGTCAAAACAACCCAACGGCTGGGTCAACACAACCCACCCGCTGGGTCAACACAACCCAACCGCTGGGTCAAAACAACCCAGGGTTTGTCCCTTTTTAACCCAGTGCTGGGTTATATTTAAACCCAGCATTTTTTAGAGTGCAGGTTTCTCCAGATCGCTCTTTTCTCTCATGACAGTCCTGAAGTCTGTTTGTGAGAGTCTCACTTCATTTATGGCTGTGTTTATGATCAAACTGAGCTGTTCAGATGGCTATCAGAGTTTTCCATAATACAATTAATCTTGTGAATAAGACAGGATATTAAACAGACTTTTAACACATTTTATAACAAAAATTCTTTTTATTGATGCTTTTCATTAGATTTTATTTTTATATTGAAGTATTTGCTGTTTTTATTTAAATATTAAAGTTTTAATTATGATGTGTTTTTTAAACATGCCTACAGTTCTTAAATTTTAGTTTATTTACTTTTATTTATTTTAGTACTTCAACGTAAAATAAACTAAACAAATTTTATTTTAGCTCATTGTCAAGGTAACATTTCTCATTTGAGTTAAAGTATTAGTAGTTTTGTTGAGTTTTTGACTTTTTAAATTAGTTTTTTAAATGTGTGTATAGTTTTTATTACGTTTTAGTTTTTAATTATTGTTTATTTAGTTTTAGTTGCCAAGGTAACATTTCTCATTGGAGTTAAAGTTTTAGTAATTTTATTTTTGTATTTTTTTTAACAGGTATGTATTTATGGCATGTATTTTTTAAAAGTTTTATTATTTAATTATTTTATGTACATTATTTACGTTTATGCATGTTATTTTAGTACTTCAACTAAACTTTTTTTTTTTTTCAGTAAGGCCCTAATGAAAATTTTTGTAACCATTCAGATTTTTTTTCTAAATGGCCTTTTTATGCATGCTTTGGAAACATTATTATCATAATTCCATTCAGTGGCACAGCAAGGACACATTTGGGCCTCAATGAACCACAGCAGAATAAATGCTTTAAATTGCCTGTAAAGCCATTCTTACATAAACGCTTCCCGTCTAATCCTGACATCTGTTTCTACATCTAGTTCGCATGCAGATGTGATGAGTCCTGAGTGCACAGAAAGCTCTGGTGACCCTGCAGTCAGATGCAGTGAAACTGTAGGGCATCAGCACTTTATTTGCATCTGAGCTTTCTGTCGATATTCGTGACGCTCGGCGCCGGATCAGATTCCTCCTGACAGCCTGCAGTGCTGCGCGACACGGGGACGTCAGCTTGCATCAGTTACAAGCAAGTGATGAAATAAAAAGAAATGGTTTGGTATTCAAAGGGGCAGCATGCTGTAAAAGAGTCAATATTCCCTCTTAGTCCCGCAGATCGCCAACCAATCCACACAAAAACTGAAGTTTCCAAACATAAATGCCCACAGACGCTGTGCGATGCTTGTGCATAACTTCAGCCTATGAGTTTTTCCTCAAGTATAGAAACAAAGCAAAAAATGCATCTTGATATGAACGATTTATCATATCGCTCCGAACTCGATTACTAATAAGCATTCACTGATTCTTAAAGGGGTCATTTGATGCGATTTCAAGTTTTTCCTTTCTCTTTGGAGTGTTACAAGCTGTTCGAGAATAGATAAGATCCCTAAAGTTGCAAAGACTAAAGTCTCAAATCCAAAGAGATATTCTTTATAAAATTTAAGACTCGTCCACACCCCCCTAAAACACCTCGTTCTAACACGCCCCCACGGTAGCCTACAATGCCGGTGTTCTGACAAATAATGCTGACTCACAGACTGGAAGTACATTTTCATATTTAAAGAATTTGCCACTGACGATTCAAAAGTGAGTTTTGAGCAGTGTAGAGTAGCGCTTGTTGTTTGTCATTGCTCCGATCACAAATGCAGACATAGTTTTATGTTTACGCGGCGCGATGCGATGCAACGCAACACGTAAAAAAGACAGTATAAGTCATTATAATAAGTAATTATGTCCCCACTGAATGCAACAAATGCCTTGTTTATAATGGGTTTTATTGGTTTTGTCTCGTTGCTCCGGGGCATGGCATCACTGTATGGTGAGGGGCGTATCATTTCTGTCACACGCTTGAGGTATTCGGCCAATCACAACGCACTGGATAGCTGGCCAATCACAGCACACCTCGCTTTTCAGACCGATGAGCTTTCATGACGCGTTTCAGAAAGGCGGGGTATAGATGAGAAACAATAATGTACAGTATGTGGAAAATAATGTGTTTTTTGAACCTTAAACCGCATAAACACATTTCATTACACCAAATACACAAAATAATGTTCTTTTTTAGCAGCATCATATGACCCCTTTAAGCACTAAAACAAAACGGTGTAATAGACAAAATTTAGCCTATAAAAACAAAGTTTACCTCTCGCTTCTTCCGTTTGTCATAAATCTCATAATATGTGCCATTTGTGTTAAGAACGTACTAGTGATTATTTTTGATTAGTTTCAAAGTGGAAAAGTATGAAAGTTTCCGCCAAGAAAATAAATAAATAAAATAATAATAATAATAATGAAAAAGTGAATTCTGAGCATTATTGCAATTCCGAAAAAAATTGCGAAATATAAACTACGAATTCTGACTTTTCTTGAAATTTGAAACGTATATGTCAAAATTCAGGGTTTTTTCCCCGACACAGAATAAAAAAAAGGCAATTGCAGCTTTTCTCGCTATTTCGGGTTAACTTCTTGCAATTCTAACTTTTTTCTTCGCAAAAAACGTTTTGAAAGTGATTTCGACTTGAAGCGGCGCTGCGCAGACCGATCTGTGTTTGACGGCTCCGTAAGCTTTCGAACCGCTCTCGCGATACTTCAATGTCATACACTGATCGGTCGCGCAGCGCTACTTCAAGTCGATCACGCCTGATGCAGTGTTGGCAAGTCTGCGGTTTCCCCACGGAATTTACTTTACTTTAACACTGTTGCTGCGGGTTGAAGCGATCCTATTCTGTCCAGTCAAAAAAAACAAATTGACAGTGCATGATGAAAGGTTTCTGATAGGCCTTCAGTAAGTCACGAACTTACTGAGTTCAGAGCTGCAGAAGTTCAAGCAGGTCATTACTGAGCGTGTGATTCATCAAAGCAGCAGAGACGCAATCAACCAGATGAACGTGAAGGTGGATGAAACATGAACAAATCCCACACCTATCCATCATCTGACTGAAGCTCCAAAACAAACACTGAATGAAGATGGAGAGGAACGTTTGAGCAGATCAACACGAAGACCTCATGTGAAATCTGAACTACAGTCCAGAGTATGTGGACATTAACAAGCTACTTTTATTCATCAAAGATGCATTAATTTTGATCAAAAGTGACAGTAAAGACATTTATAATGTTACAAAAGATTTCTATTTCAAATAAATGCTGTTTTTTAAACTTTCTGTTCATCAAAGAATCCTTAAAAATTAAATGTATCACAGTTTCCACAAAAATATTGTGCAGCACAACTGTTTTCAAATGTTTCTTGAGCAGCAAATCAGCATAATAGAATGATTTCTGAAGATCATGCGACACTGAAGACTGGAGTAATGATGCTGAAAATACAGCTTTGATAAATTACATTTTAAAGTTTATTAAAACAGAAAAAGTTACTTTCAATTGTAATAATATCTCAATATTACTGTTTTTACTGTATTTTTGATCAAATAAACGCAGCCTTGCTGATCATTTTCTTTCAAAAACATAAAAAAAAATCTTAATTAACCCTTGCTTAAATTTTGATATTCAAAAATTGATACAAATTTGTATCTGTCTTGATAACTGATGAAAACTCAAACATGATTTTATTTACAAAATGCTAGAAAAAAAGAGAATTTCTGAAAATACGTTATGATCTCCAGTACGTCTGAGAAAATATATCATAGAGATTAATCAAAATGAGGAAAGATCTCTGGAGACACAAGAGCACAAATAAACACAATCATGATTAAAACATGTTTCCCAACATTAAATGCACACGAGTTCCTTCTTCAAATAGAGTTTAAAGGAATAATTCACACCTCCTCACTCTAATGTTGCTCCAAACCTGTATGGCTTTATTTTCGCTGTGCAACATGAAAGAAGAAATTTTTAAGTATCTTCAGTTCATACTAACCATGACTGTCTAGCTCCTGCAAATACAATGAAAACAATATATACCAGACCATAAAAGCACCATATCAGTATTTCTTATGATTTGTGAGATGCATGAGCTTGAGTAAATATTAGCAGATTTTTATTTTAGGTGAACTGTTTCCTTACACCAAGTGTGAGAGCTGTTCTAAAAATGAGAAAAACTCTTTTTCGTGACCCATTTTTTCCAACTAGCAGCCCTGAGAGAAATTTGAGAGTCGATGCTCAACAATCCATGAAACCGAACAGACACAATGTGAGAAGAAAGAGTGGAATAAAAAGCTACGGAGCATGACGGCTCAGGGACAAATGCAGGAAGAGACGGGAACAGTCCTGCATTATTCAGCTCGTATGCCGCTTTCCCTGGTCATTGCCACTGACAACAGGAACTGAAGGAGGTGTGTGAGTGTGTGTGTGTGTGTGTGTGTGTGTGTGTGTGTACAACTGCACACCAGCTTCACTCCAAACATTTTATCATGCATTACATAATGCAATTCAAAATTATATTATATAATGCATTTCAAAGATATTTCTATTCTTAACGCAGTGGAATGCATTGTCTGTCCTACACTACAGAATCTGTTGAACATTACACATTACAATACTTACCTACTGATAGGAAAAGTTCACCCAAAATGAAAATTAACTGTAAATGTACTCAGCCTCAGGCCATCCAAGATGTAGATGAGTTTGTTCAGATTTGGAGAAATGTAGCATTGCATCACTTGCTCAGCAATGGATGCTCTGCAGTGAATGGGTGCCGTCAGAATGAGAGTCCAAAAAGCTGATAAAAACATCACAATAATCCACAGAACTCCAGTTCATCAGTTAACATCTGGAGAAGACAAAAGCTGAAACACATCCATAATCCATAATAACGCTTCTCCAGTGATACAGTCATCTGGTCTGAATCAGGAGAGAAATCTGCACAGATCAAGCACTGTTTACAAGCCAAAACAGCTCTAAACAAATATGTGGCTGGATTTTGATGTGAAAGACAACAGTAGATGCACTTTTTCACTGGAGGAAGCATTATTGAAAGTGAAAGTGACGTGACATGTGGCCAAGTATGGTGACCCATACTCGGAATTAGTGCTCTGCATTTATCCCATCAAAAGTGCACACACACAGCAGTGAACACACACACACACACACCGTGAACACACACCTGGAGCAGTGGGAAGCCATTTTTTTGCTGCGGCGCCCGGGGAGCAGTTGGGGGTTTGGTGCCTTGCTCAATGTACGCTGTCAGTCTTCTGGGTAAAAACACTGACGTCACACTGTGGCTCAATATTACAGACTATTTTAGTTAAAAATGCCTTGATGGATTTGTTTCAGCTTTTGTCTTCTCCGGATGTGAACTGATGGACTCACCTGGAGCAGTGGGAAGCCATTTTTTTATCAGCTGTTTGGACTCTCATTCTGACGGCACCCATTCACTGCTGAGCATCCATTGCTGAGACACTGATGCAATGCTACATTTCTCCAAATCTGATGAAGAAACAAACTCATCTACATCTCTGACGGCCTGAGGGCGAGTAAACTTTCAGCAAATTTTCATTTTTGGCTGAACTATTCCTTTAAAAGAACAGGTCGAAAACTGTCATTATTTACAGACTGATTCAGACTTCAACTGAATTTTTCATTTCTAATATTTTCCTTTATGTCTGTCCATGTTGATATTATTACTGCGAGTGATTTGCACAAACTTCAAAGTGGGAAAATTGAACATTTGTGTCTCAGACTGATATGCTGAGAGGAGCCAAAGGAAACACTTTTAACATGCACCACAACAAATGAACGGATTTATCTCTTCTTCTGCAGCTAAAAAAAACCTATAAACTTCATGCATCGGGCCTGTTGGTCATGTCTTTGACCCAATGTATTATTCCTAAATGCTGAAACTTTATGAATCAAGTTCACAGAATGTACGCTGTCAGTCTCAGGGGATTCTGGGTAAAAACACTGATGTCACACTGCGGCTCAAATGTTCAGAATAAATGCCCTTTTTAGACCAAGGAAGAAATAATTTAGTAAACTTAGCAAATACAATCGATCCAGACACTTTGTGATGAACAAACGAGGGAAACATTGATCAATCCTGAGTGGAAATCAGAATATTCACAAAAGTGTAATTAGCATAACTAATATCAGCCCAGAGCGGAAGTTAATCAAATGTGCGTGGCAATAAACTTACAGAACTTTATGAAAGGTAGCATAACAAAACCCGCCATTAATTTAGCCCGGCTAATTACTGGAAACGTGTTTATCCTGCTGACGGACCCCATCAATTACAGATATCAGGGTCTTTACGCGGTCGCACACCTCTGATCTCTCACAGCGTTCATTAACTAAACCTGCGGGACTCCATGAGCTGATAACATTGACATTTATTACTCTAGCTTTCATAAAAACTTCATTTAAAACGGTTTATGTCTTTGAAGTTCAAAATCATCCTTTTTTTTAATTCAAGTTACTCATCTTATAGTGAATGATTCATCAGTGCACACTATTCAATGCAATAACAATTGTCTCAAAGTGCAATAAAAAATTGTATAACAATAATTTATAACTACATAACAATACTATATAATACATCAGAATAAATAAGATATAATAAAATGTATATAATTGGATAAGCTGTTTCAGTCATAAATGCACCACATTATGGACGTAAAATGGTTTCCATTAGCATTTCAGGTTAATTTCGAGAGGAAAGAGGAGAAATACAGGAAGGTGTGCAGCATATTATGATGTATGCAAATGTGAATACGCTCATGTTCCTGGCAGTAACTTCAGTACTCAACGGGTTCACTGAATGTCTGAAATTGAACTGCATGAAGATTCCCTTGACAGCAGTCGACCTGAAAGAGAAAAAAAAAACACATGTAGAATAGAGCAGTTTATTGGTTCGCTCCGTTACAGAGCCCTCAGAGGAAAAACTCTCAATGCAATCTAATGTGAAACGCAACGACTAACAGAATTGACCTTGCATAGCTGTTTTGGGCCAGAGAGGTTCGCAGTATCGAGCTGGTCGCTGATGATGCTTCAGTCAGAGCTGAAACTGACGTGCAGCTGTAGGTCCAGAGAGTCTCATAAAAACTCATTCTTAAAGCTGAAGTGTGCAACTTTTGGATGTTAAAATATGCCCAGATTAATGTGCAGACACTGTGCAATACTGTGACACTTTCAAAACATTGATCGGTTTGTTTGAGAACCACATGGATTCAACCAATGATGTGAGTTTGGAGGCGGGACTATCTGCATGTCCGACCAATTGCAGGATGATTAGGGAAACCTGTTTGAAAACAGTCATTGTTTTTGCAATTCAGTGTGGTGACACAGAAAATAAGGAGTGATTAGTGGTGACGAAGCAACCAAAAGTCATTAATTTTCCGTTTAGGATGTAATAAAGTTGACAATTTATTTTATGCAAAGTGAACCAGTGAACCAGGGTTATTACAGTTAACTAATAATAAAACCATAAAAAACTATTTAGTAATCAATTTAGTTTGACATGATGTAATAAAACAACTAAAACTTAAATAAAAACTGATAAAACTACAGATATAATAATAATAAACTAATAAAAATGGCTAATAATGGCAAAAACGGATTCAAAAAATGGATTAAAAAATAATAATAATAATAATTATATATATATATATATATATATA
>NW_015505495.1:1150336-1150824 GCF_001515645.1 Sinocyclocheilus grahami
AAACTTGTTTTTTTCATGTATAGTTGCCAAAGCCACATTTCTTTACTTCAACTTGATGAACAAAAATAACGAAAATAAAAATTGATAAAAAATATATAGATATAATTTTCTTTAAAAAATAAAACTAATAATAATAATAAAAAAATGCCAAAAAATAAATTAATTAAAATATATAAAAAAACTTAAACTTACCTTTTTATTCAGCAAGGTGCCAAGGCAACATTTATGATTTTCATTTCATTTAACTTGATGTACTGAAATATCCATTAAAAATGGATTCATATTCATATAAAAAAACTAATAAAAATGGCTAATAACAAAAAAAAGGCAAAACACTGGCAAAAATGTATTAAAATATATATAAAAAACTTTTCCCATCTAGCTGCCATGGCAACATTTCAAATTTTCATTTATTTTAACTTGATGTACTAAAATAACTAAAACTAAATAAAAAATGAATAAAAACTATATATATATATATATATATA
>NW_015505495.1:1151114-1156405 GCF_001515645.1 Sinocyclocheilus grahami
TATATATGTATAAAATAATAAAAAATGTCTAATAAAAAAACTAATAAAACTAACAAAAACAGCTAAATTACTAAAATGTTGAACATGTAAAAATTAAAAAAGTAATATAAAAATATATAAAAATAAGTAAAAGTAAAATAAAATTCTAAATATACAGTAGTATCTCAATGGTACTAAAATAACACTGCTAACTAATAGATTGTTTATCTGAGATTTGTGGCTGTAATGCTTTATAAAATCTAATGGGTCACCAAAGTGCAGAATATTCATAGCAAAACCTATGAATCATGTGCAGTATTTTGAGGATGTAAGTGGCACTCAACGCAGGTTGAAGATTAATGGCATGTTTTAAGTTAAGTAATGTTAAGTGCAGAGCACAAAAGAAAGACACTTCGATTATTTGTGCACTCATTTTAAATGTATAAATCGCACAGATCTTTTACCAGTATTTGAAAATATTCAACAATGAGAGACAGAAGACGTTCAAATTAACAATGATCAGCACTACCGTAATGAATAGTGCAAATAACTGTAATCAAAACTTGTACAGAAACACCTGAGAAAAACGAAAAGAACGAGTCTTTCATGAACGTCCATAAAAATTAGAAAAGAGAAAGAGAGAGAAAACAGGAACAATTAATGACATGAATCACTCACATTCATCCTGTAAAGATTCATTCCACCACTACTGTCTGACGGCGTTGCTTCAGGAACAAAAACCTTCACATTCACAATCGATGCTTTGAGACGACAGGGCTGGGCGATAGCGCTAAAGAACGCAGGTGATTTCACATTTTCGGTGTTGATTTTGGGTGAAAATCTGCAGAACTGATTTAATCAATGCGTTATTCACAGCTGATTCGTTTTCATTTATATGCACCAGTATAACAGTACATGGTCAATATATTTACCTACAGATATTTCTACTAAAATTATATAAAAAAAGCACCAAATGGAGACTGGAGATTTTGAGTGAAGATGCAAATACATCTTTGTTTTGAATTGATTCATTTGAACTGATTCACAGAAATGAATCAAACTTAAATGCTGCTTTTGATACTGAAGAAGAATCATGAAAATAGTCTGATGATGCAATTTTTTTTAGGAAACTTAAAGAACAAATTAAAATAATTGTGTGATTCTCAATCTCCAGCATTTCTGAGAGAGGATGCAAAAGCATGTTTGTTTTGGAGCTCTGAACGGATTCTGAACTGATTCACGGAAGTGAATTAAACTTAAATGCTGTAAAAGAATCATGGAACTAGTCTTTTGGAAGCATAATGCAATGAAAAAAAAAAAAAGAGCACATTAAAATAATTATGTGATTCACAATATCCTGCATTTTTGAGTGATGATGCAAATCTTTGCTTTAGAGTTTTGAATCCATTCATTGAAATGGACAGTTTGAAGTGATTCATGCAAAGGAATCAAACTTACACGTTGTTTTTGATACTGAAGAAGAATCATGATAGGAATCTTAATGGACAAAAGAATAGAATTGTGAGATTCAGAATCTCAAGCATTTTTGAGCAATAATGCAAATGCATCTTTGTTTTAGAGACTTGAATTGATTCATTGATATGGACAGTCTGAAGAGATTCACAGAAATGAATCAAACTTAAATGCTGCTTTTGATACTGAAGAAGAATCATGAAAATAGTCTGATGATGCAATTTTTTTTAGGAAACTTATAGAACAAATTAAAATAATTGTGTGATTCTCAATCTCCAGCATTTCTGAGAGAGGATGCAAAAGCATGTTTGTTTAGGAGCTCTGAACGGATTCTGAACTGATTCACGGAAGTGAATTAAACTTAAATGCTGTAAAAGAATCATGGAACTAGTCTTTTGGAAGCATAATGCAATGAAAAAAAAAAAAAGAGCACATTAAAATAATTATGTGATTCACAATATCCTGCATTTTTGAGTGATGATGCAAATCTTTGCTTTAGAGTTTTGAATCCATTCATTGAAATGGACAGTTTGAAGTGATTCATGCAAAGGAATCAAACTTACACGTTGTTTTTGATACTGAAGAAGAATCATGATAGGAATCTTAATGGACAAAAGAATAGAATTGTGAGATTCAGAATCTCAAGCATTTTTGAGCAATAATGCAAATGCATCTTTGTTTTAGAGACTTGAATTGATTCATTGATATGGACAGTCTGAAGAGATTCACAGAAATGAATCAAACTTAAATGCCGTTTTTGATTCGGAAGAATCGTCATGAAACTACTCTGATGATGCAATCTTTATGAAACTTAATGAACAAATTACAAAAAGCGCATTAAAATAATTGTGCTTTACAATCACTGGAATTTTTGAGCAATGATGCAAATGCATCTTTGTTTTAGGATTTTTGAATCGATTCATTGAAACGGACAATCTGAAGTGATCCATGGTAATGAATCAAACATAAATGCCGTTTTTGATTAAACTACTCTGATGATGCAATCTCTTCTAGTTTGACTTAAAAAAAAAAAAAAAGTGCATTCAAATAATTGCGTGATTCAGAATCTCCTGCATTTTTAAAAGATGAAAAAATGCTGTTTGGTTTTAGGGTTTTGAATCGATTCATTAAAGCGCACAGTTTGAAGTGAGTTATGAAAATGGATCAAACTTAAATGCTTCATTATCAAACTAGTCTGACTTAAAAAACAACAAAACACATTTATATAATTTTTGATTCACAATCTCCAGCAAAATCATTGCAAAAATATAATGAATATTCAATATATAATCGCCCAGCCCTAGTGGCCATCCGGTGTCAGTGCAAGTGTGTGTTTTTCCACTCTCGTGATACTGGTCTTTGAAACATGGCATGTCGTGCACAACACCGAGGCTCACAATGCAGTTGAAGCATAAGAAAAAAAAATACAAGTTTAAGTTTAAAATCACGTAAAACAATCCTGCCCTGCCGATGACGTCATTCAACTTCCTGTTCAAACCAAAGGATTCTGTACAACACATTTGACGAAGGATCCTCCTGTCAGGTTTGTAAATACCTCAATCCTCGCTCTGCCTTGAAATAATAAAGAAAAAATCATAGCACAAAATTGGACTCGAAACTAGATAGAACAAAATATCACGGGTGGGGAGAGAAAACGAAATAAAGAAGACCGCAAACGCTTTGGCAGAAGAGACGGGGAAAGGAATACACAATGAAAGGATGAAAGAAAAGATAAATTACAGGTGAGCGCTGATTTTTCTAAAAAATGATGTCTGGATAATCAAGTAAAGTTGCTTCAGTCTAGTAAGTGTTCATCTTTAAATATCACTAACAATATCAAAGTTATTCTTACATTTACTTTATAAAAAAACAGCAGAAAGACACATGAAGCACGAGCTGAAGCTGGACGTTTGTACAATCACACTAAAAGAGCTTTTCCTTGATGAATGGCTTCGTAGGGATAAAAGAAGTAAAGGGAGTCGATGGAAGGTATTAAATGGCTCAGATAACATGAAACATGTGGGGTTTTTGTGCCTTTTGGATCTTGAAAGGAAGAAACGCCAAAAAGTACAATTAAAACAAATTCATCTTTTTATTTCATCTGGCTTTGATCATCCTGATTGTTCCTCCTGATGTTCTGCATTATGTGTAGAGCAGAATGCTACCGTGACTCATTATTAAACCTACAGATGCCAGATTCAGGAAGGTGCAGGAACAGGAACATGATAATGAACTTACTTGAGAGTCTCGGACAGGAAGAAGCTCTGCTGCATGTTGTCGTGACTGACTGTGGAGGCGTACACGTCTCTGATTCCTGAGAAACCCGCGTCTACACGACAGTGCTTCTCTAACGCCTGTGAAAACATTTCATCATAATGTTTAGAATTCTACTGTGCCAAGAAATAATATAGGTCATGTGACACTTCATTATACAGTACCAGTAATCTTACATCAGTAGTTCTCAACAGCAAAGTTATTACAAATAATATAAAGCAACTAACCATATAATCATGCATGGCTAGGATGATAAAACATGAGGAGAAAAGTCATTATAATTTTTCATACTTTTAAAATATTTAAATTTAATGCATTTTATGCATTTGGCAGACACTTTGACAGATTATCCAAAGCAACATTGCATTCCTACTTTTATTCATTGAGGATGCTTTAAATTGATCAAAAATGAAAGTAAAGATATTTATAATATTACAAATGATTCTCAATTTCAAATAAATGCTGTTCTTTTGAACTTTCTCTTCATCTGTGAATCCTGAAAAATCAAATGTATCACAGTTTCCACAAAAGCATGAAGCAGCACAACTGTTTTCAACATTGATAATAATCAGAAATGTTTCTTGAGCAGCAAATCAGCATATTAGAATGATTTCTGAAGATCACGTGACACTGAAGACTGGAGTAATGATGCTGAAAATACAGCTTTGATCACAGAAATAAATTACAGTTTACAATATATTCACATAGAAAACAGCTAATTTAAATTGTAAAAATATTTCACTATTTTACTGTTTTTACTGTATTTTTGATCAAATAATTGCAGCTTTGTTGAGCATACAAGACCACAAACCACAAAAAAATAAAACTAAATGCAACTAAATTCAGCTTTGATCACAGAAATAAATTACAGTTTACAATATATTCACATAGAAAACAGCGATTTTAGATTATGATAATATTTCACAATTTTACAGTTCAAAAAAAAAAAATACTTGAAGCAGAAGCGATCTGTTTGGTACAGTTTTTTGCTGGCAGAAGATACAAGCGTTTTGTGAGACATCCTTTAAAATAGGAGAGCTGCTATTTCTGTCACTTAAAAGTT
Organism: Sinocyclocheilus grahami; assembly: GCF_001515645.1. Classification (NCBI taxonomy): domain Eukaryota; kingdom Metazoa; phylum Chordata; class Actinopteri; order Cypriniformes; family Cyprinidae; genus Sinocyclocheilus; species Sinocyclocheilus grahami. Next base: position 1,155,904 of record NW_015505495.1, read on the forward strand.
AGCTAGAAGATTAACCACTAAATTTGAGCGCTGAATAAAAGAAGAGCTGACATGGCAAATTAATGATGTATTAACCTCAAACAAAGGTAGACACCTAGACTATAATTAGGACTGTCTCGTGAGTTTGGTTTGGAGATGTATTTGACAAATCCATTTGCGTTCTCCTCCACCTCCAGCAGCCAGTAATTAACATGTCAGTCTGTTGGAGGAGCGCAGCACTTTAACATTGGCTTTATTTTAATGTAAGAGCCACAGCCGAGCGTTCAGTTACCAGAGCTAATGTGAGGAAGAGCCGCGAAAAACACCAGAGATCCTCAACCGCACACTGCTTCATCAGATACACTGCAGAAACTTCCAGATCTGTCTGTCTGTCTGTCTGTCTGTCTGTCTGTCTGTCTGTCTGTCTATCTATCTATCTATCTATCAATCTATCTATCTATCTATCAATCTATCTATCAATCTATCTATCAATCTATCAATCTATCTATCTATCTATCTATCT
>NW_015505495.1:1157031-1180992 GCF_001515645.1 Sinocyclocheilus grahami
TCTGTCTGTCTATCCATCTATCTATCTATCCGTCTATCTGTCTGTGTATCCGTCCGTCCGTCTGTCTGTCTGTCTATCCATCTATCTATCTATCCGTCTATCTGTCTGTGTATCCGTCCGTCCGTCTGTCTGTCTGTCTATCCATCTATCTATCTATCCGTCTATCTGTCTGTGTATCCGTCCGTCCGTCTGTCTGTCTGTCTATCCATCTATCTATCTATCTATCCGTCTATCTGTCTGTTTATCCGTCCGTCCGTCCGTCCGTCTGTCTATCTATCTATCTGTCTGTTTATCCATCCGTCCGTCTTTCTGTCTGTCTGTCTATCTATCTATCTATCCATCTATCTGTCTGTGTATCCGTCCGTCCGTCTGTCTGTCTGTCTATCCATCTATCTATCTATCTATCTATCCGTCTATCTGTCTGTTTATCCGTCCGTCCGTCCGTCCGTCCGTCTATCTATCTATCTGTCTGTTTATCCATCCGTCCGTCCGTCTTTCTGTCTGTCTGTCTATCTATCTATCTATCCGTCTATCTGTCTGTGTATCCGTCCGTCCGTCTGTCTGTCTGTCTATCCATCTATCTATCTATCCGTCTATCTGTCTGTGTATCCGTCCGTCCGTCTGTCTGTCTGTCTATCCATCTATCTATCTATCCGTCTATCTGTCTGTGTATCCGTCCGTCCGTCTGTCTGTCTGTCTGTCTGTCTATCCATCTATCTATCGATCCGTCTATCTGTCTGTTTATCCATCCGTCCATCCGTCCGTCTTTCCGTCCATCCCTCCATCCATCCATCCATCCATCTATCCATCTATCATCAGAACAATTATAAACCACCAAACATGGCCTAAAGATATCAATTTATTATATCTATTTTTATTTGTTTATCTCCATCTGTTTCAATAGTGAATATATGAATCTGACAGGGTTGAAATAATACGGCACTTAGGATTACTAAACTACGGGCAATTTGTACTCACACTTTTAGGATTGCGGGTAACACTTTCAGCCTTTGAAGAACCCCCATTTGTTGACCAATAATCTAAATATACCTAAAAATAGAGCTGAAACGTTGAGTACATGTGCAGTAAGTCTCACGCACCTCCACGGCCTCCCAGCCCCACTCCCTGTACTTGGGGTCGTGGGTCAAACGCCACATGTACATGTAGCTCTCGATGACCTCTGGCCTCAGGATGTAGTAGCGGTCGCTCAGTCGGGTGGCTGTGGCCTCGGCTCCTGCATCAAAGCGGAACGCCTCCGGACCAAGTTTGGTGGCTGTTGAGAGAAAAAACATTAAAGTTGATATAAAAGCTGACTGTTACTGGTCTTATCACGAAAGATTCATCACTGCACATTATTCTTAAGGGAAAAATGTCTTCATAATCTTTCACTGCAATGTAAAAAACAGCCTTATATTTATTCAGTCACATTTGCTCTGGATTATTTGCATTCAGATGTCATCACTTCACTAAACACAGAGATCTCAGTCCAAAAGCTCACATATTTGGAGGAATATTGATATATTTACACATTAACTTCATATTTCCTTAGACAGAATGATAATTTCTATTCATTTCAGCCTGAATGATCTAAATGAAATGAGTTTACTAATTTACTTTATGTTTGCATCACAGCTTTCTAATTAAGTTGTAGGGTTTGATAATTGTTAAATGGGTTATCAAGATTATTTCGCTCAAAAAATAGAATCACTATTATTAATTAGTCTTTTTTTTTTTTTTACATTTCATCAGAATTATTGCACTTTCACATAAGCACAGATTTAGTCGCAGTAAACAGCAGAAATCTTAATAGAGATTATTAAATCTTAATATCTCAATAGAGATACTTACATGTTTGCCAGTGTTTTTTTCTCTTTTTTTTTTAGCACTTTTGAGCGCTTTTTCCGTAATGTAGAAAGAGTTGCCAGGTTGGGAAGATTAAATAAACCACTGGGCAGAAAATACATTCATGGAAGCAAGTTTCCACAAAGTCAGAAAAAAATAATCATGCTTTATTAAGTCATAATGATGAATTTATAATAATAATGATTATGAGATGAAATGTTGAAATTTTGACATACTAAATTGAAATTATATGATAAAAAGGCAACAAATTACCATTTATATAATATTGTTTAATACTTTTAAATGTCATAATTAGTTTGTGTAGTTTCAGCTTTCAAAGTCATATTTTTAAAGTCATATATACATTTGACTTTTATAGTCATAATTATGACTTGCCAAAGCATGATTTTTTTCTTATATGGTGGAAATCCAGTCATACAAATGGAATTTGCCAAATTTTAGATGAACAAATCGAAAGTAGGTCACTTAAATATACACACAGAAACTTAAAGGTCCTTGTGGAAACCCGTCAAAATAAAAGTTGGGTTTAACTTGAAGAAACTGTAACAGAAATGTACATTAGAGACCCGCGCGAAACCACTGTTATTTTTAACAGAAAAGCAAGCATGTGCTGCTGCGTGCATGGTTTGGCATGGCAGAATGCGAGCAGCGCTTCCTTTATTATCACTAAAAGCTGACATCTCAGTTAAACGCGATCTCATAAAGCTCTGTTATAACACAATAAATGTATGCACAATGAATCTTTCACAATGTCTACACTTCCCATGTGTTAAAATGAGAGGATTCGTGAGCACGCAAATTTCAGCACTGTGGTGAGTATATTCTAACTTAATCACCTCTGATTGGCCATTGCGTTCTAGAAAAAAAAACAGCTGAGTCTGTGATTGGCTACATTGCGCTACCCTTTAAACACGTGTTATAAATAGAAACTATGCCTAGCTTGCACATATCAATCATTTTAATGTTAATATTAGTTGTTCTTTTTGCTTTTGTACAACAGATAAATAACAATGTGAATGTTTTAGACACTTTATATTTAGATAATTTCTATTTTGCGGGAGTCACGCGAATCATTTTATTCTCCCGCATCCCGCACACACACGAGTGTCTTCCCGCCCGCACCCGCACTCGCCCATCAAGAGTTGCCCCGCGCCGCACCCTGTTGCGTTGGGTCCCGTGGGTGCAGGTGCAGGTCTCTAATGTACATCTTACTACTACTAATAAAACATTTATTAAAACTTTATTTTTAAGGAATAATCACACAAACGTTCCTCTCTGTTTTAATTTTAGCAGTAAACCTCTGTTGTGCAGCACTAAAGGGATTGTTTAATTAAATGAATGTTTTATGTCAACATTTGATTACCAGAAAATTAAAGTACATACTAAAAAGTACATACTTAAAAGTACATATTAAGCTTTGATTATTAAAATGTAATTAAACCAGAAAATGTAAAATGTATTTCATAGGGCCCTAAAAATCTTTTGTTAAACTTTTAATACATTTCTGTTAACCTATAGAAGTTTCGTGATTTCGGTTAATTAGACATGCTTTAACCATTAAACCAGAGCACAGAAAAAATTATAATGGAAAAAAACGGAATCCACAAAAAATTTTAATGAAAAAAATAAAATAGATTTCATAGGGTTCTAATCAGTGGACTATCCTCGTACATTTTCAACAATTTAGGCCATATTTTCTTTTTTACACCTTTCTCGCTCTTACTAATTCAAGCTCTCTCAACTTGTAGTTGATGTAAGATTTTGTAGGCAGTGTATGTACATGTGACCCCCCCCATAACAAGTCCCAATTTAACCCCTGGTTATAAGCAGTGAAAAAGTCTTTAATCCCCCTCATGCTGATTGCTCAGCTGGTGTAAATACTAGCAGATAAAACAAAGCCGCCACTGAACAGATGCTTTGAGCTTTGTGTTTTTACAGCGTGGAGAAACCTGAGGTCATAAACACACAGCGTGTGTGTAGTTTGTGTGTACAATGATCGCCAGCAAACTTTATGAAAACACAATGCTTTCAAAGCAGAACATAACATAACAAACCCAAATGTATCCCATTATGCCCCTAAAATCTAAAATTACAAGCAGCCCCGGTCCGGGAGAAGCACTCTCGTCTGAATAAACATTTTAATTTGCATACTGATTTTGGTTGGTTTTGTCTCAATCCCCCGTCTCTTTAGCAATATTATGCCACTTCAGCATGGAACAGTATTTTCCGCAGCGCAGCTGTGTGTTCAAGTGTAGTGTGGTGGTTTTTTGGTGATTATCGGTCTGTTACGGTGAGAGAAACTTTCCCATGGGGAAGTGTTTATTGTCAACATTAATATGACACTTCTCGATTTATAGCATGATGTTTCTCCAAACGTGTTTAAGTCGCTGGGGGATATTTGTAGCAATAGCCAACAATACATTGTATGGGTCAAAATTATAGATTTTTCTTTTATGCCAAAAATCATTAGGATATTAAGTAAAGATTATGTTCCGTGAAGATATTTTGTAAATTTCCTACCGTAAATATATCAAGACTTATTTTTTGATTAGTAATATGCATTGCTAAGAACTTCATTTGAACAACTTTAAAGATGATTTTCTCAATATTTAGATTTTTTTGCACCCTCAGATTCCAGATTTTCAAATAGCTGTATCTCGACCAAATATTGTCCGATCCTAACAAACCATACATCAATGGAAAGATTATTTATTCAGCTTTCAGATGATGCATACATCTCAATTTCGAAAAATTGACTGGTTTTGTGCTCCAGGGTCACATTTCACACAGTAACACAGCGTTAGCTAGTGTAGGATAAGCCACTTATCATTTAAACTAGTATGAACTGTGCAGCATCTGAATCGACTCTTTAAAATGCTGAAAATGCGTTCAAATACATGCTAAAATAAGATAAGTATCATTAATACCATTACAGTATTTATTAATCATTTGAATTTGTTTTTATTTTTATATTTTCCTTTTTAATTTTAGTTTAAGTTTTAGTCATTTTGTTGTTTCATTTTTATATTTTTTGTTAAAATGTTCCCTCAATTTTACAAATTTTAGTACTTAAAATAATGAAAATTTAAAATGTTAATTTAAATAATTTGAATTTTGTTTTTATATTTTCTGTTTTTATTCAAATTTTAGTTAACGTTTAAGAAATTTAGTTTTTTCTTTTTTTTTTTTTTTAATTTCTATTTACTTTTTATTTCCATTTTAGTTTTTGTAATTTTAGTACTTCAGCTAAACGAAAAGTATGTTGCATTTGCAGCTAACTGAAATAAGATTTTTGTTTAATTTCAGTTAATGTTTATTTTTGTTTGTATTTATTTTTGTATTAAATTAATATTTATATTTCTTTTTATTTATTTTTATTTCTGTTGTAATAATTTTAGTATTTAAACTAAATAAAAATTAGAAACATTTGCTTGGAAACTAACAGAAATAAAAAAAGTTTGCTTTTATTTATTTATTTATTTTATTTATTTCAGTTAATGCTTAGAATAATAAAAAAAAATGATAGGTTTAGTTTTAGTTAACGATAACAATGCTCTGTCCTACAATTTATATTATTAAACTTAATTTACATTAAGGAGACAGTACAAAGTATAACAATAATTTGATTTAAATTCATGTCACAGTGTTGTTAGTCAACTAAAATAATAATAAAAATAATAATATATGTATGTATGTTAGATGAAAGACTTAAAATTTCATTTAAAAATGTTAATGAAAATTAGAAATGTTTAATTGCAAACTAACTGAAATAAGTTTAATTTGAACTAGTAACAATACTAAAACTTTAAAATAAATTCAAGCTATATAGAAATAAAAAATAATACAAATTGCAAAAGCATATAAATTTACTAAAACTAAACTGAAAATATAATAATAAAAACTAATATAAATATAAATGGTCACACTTTAGTTTAAGGACTAATTCTGACTATATTAACTATGCCTTTTGCCTCAAACTCCTAATTGGTTGCTTATTAATAGTTAGTAAGGCAGTTGTTAAGTTTAGGTATGGGGATCTAAAATATGGTCATGCAAAATAAGGTAGGAACTTATAAACAGCCAATATGCTAGAAATATGCATGCTAATAAACAACTAGTTAATAGTGAGAATTGGTCCTTAAAATACAGTGTTACCATATTAATAAATTATGTAACAGTATATAAATAATGATAAAATAACACTGATCAAACGGAAGTTTAGTTGGTAAGTGATTTGACTCTTATTAAATAGCTGAAAGGCAGCTTCCCCAGAAACATCCCTTTGTCTTCTCTTTGTCCTCATGCTTCGCTGGATAATCACAGCCTCAGACTGTTGCTTTCTCAGACGGCAGAAGCAAACAGATGAGATGAAGCCTAACCTGCTTCAGATCAGAAATAGCACACAGCGCACAGTTCTTCACAGCGCTCTCATCAGGACAATCCAAACGCTACAGATTTAGCAAACATCATGTTTGATCTCATCTCTACATTTCTGACCTCACGTCTCTCTTAAAATAAAATCCAGAGCTGATGAACAACAGATGAATGAAACCTGCTGAGAACATGCCGGGTCAGATTTTATACCAAAATCTAAAGAGACAAATGAGGAATTATATATAACAAGAAAATGAAGCACAGATATTTTCACCCCCAAATCCTCATTTCCAAAATGCAAAAAAAAAAAAAAAAAGATATTAATATGAAAAAAGTATTATAATTTAAATATTATTTCAATTTTGACGTATTTATACTTCATAGTATTTGTTGTACCATGGCTATTATAATTAACTAAGACTGAAAATTAAAATTAAAACCATTAAAAAACATTTTCATTACTTGAAATAAAATAATCGTTAACTGAAGTCAAATAAAATATAAAAAATATAATTAGCTAAAATGTAAGATATAATAATATACATATAATTTAGTTTAACTTGATGTACTAAAAAAGTAAAATAATAAAAATAATAAACTAAAAAACACCAAGTTGTTGTACAAAAAAAGTAAAATTAAACTAAACCTTAAAAATAAAGTAATGCTATATAGAAATGTAAAAAAAGTTGATAAAAATGACAAAAGCACATAATAAACTTACGAAGACTTAAACTAAACTGAAAATATAACCCAAGCTATATACAGTATATATATATATATTTATATATATATATAAACACTAAAAATGACAAAACACAACAAAATGACAAAATATCTAAAAATAAAAGCATTAAAAAACTATAATGGTATCTCATAAAATAACACTGTCGTTTCATTATGTATGGATTACATGATCTACTGCAGTAGAAAAGTGCACTGTATTAAAATAACGTGACTCTAATTTGAAAATAATGTGAATTAATTATGGTAATGAAAATTTTATGAGAAAAAATTGTATATAATCGTAATGGTCCTAATTTTTAATGCAAAATATCATTTCTTAATTTATTCCTTTTGATTTTGTAGTTAAATATGATCATGAGATTGATTGATTTATTCTTTTTTATTTTTATGTGAGGCGTTGCACTTCAAGTCTACGGTATCTCAAAACTATAATATGCCCCACTGTGTCGTGAAGCTGAAAAAAACTGTTATATTAAGACTGCTTTTGTGCTCCAGGGTCACATATGATGTCTAGGCTACTTTCTGACGCCTCTACGTCTAGTTTTGACGTCCATCATCACACCCTGATGATCTCAGCAGGTTTCATGACATTCATCCTGTTTATCTCTGAACCAGAAGCATAAGCAAATGCTTTCTATTGATATGCACACGGTTTATTGTGTTCGGTTCACAGATGATCTCTTTCTGACCTGAGCGGCTGTAGGACTCGTGGCAGGTGTGAGTGATTTCAGCGGCCAGGTCCAGGTAGTGCTGCCTCTGTCCTGCCGGGCCGTCGTCAGCGCCGATGCCAATCATCCCGCCGGAGAAACAGGCCAGATGCCCCATCTTATGGTCCAGGATGCCACCCCGCCACTCAGCCACGTACGTCAATCCACCCGGAGACTTCTGCACCAGGTTCGTCTCGATGGCCTGCAAACGCACAGGAAAAATCACTCTGATCAATGCAATGCGGCTGGAAAAAACTGCTGTAGGATTTACTTTGAAACAATTTTCACTCAGAAATTGCTAACATATTTCACAAATAATTACAAAGAAACAGCAAGTAACACACTGAATTAAACGTGAATTTGTGAAGGAGAAAGACTGACAGTATTTTCGTGTAAAACATACTTTGTTTTATTTACAACTTCAAAAAAATAATCAGTTTTTCTGGAGTCAAATCACTTAATCACTGTAATATGCTATACTGTACATTATACTGTAAACATTTATATACTGTAATATTGATCAATATTTTAAATTGGCTGGCTGAGATTTTCAGTGTAGCTTTAGTAATTTAGCAAGAACAAACAAACAAGCAAACAAATACGTTTTTGTAATTGTATGTGCTTTTGCCGTTTTTATTAGCTATTCATATTTCTATACAGCTTTGGTTTATTTTTATTACAGTTTTAATAATTTTAGTACTTCAACATACGGTGCTAAGGCAACATTTCTAATTTTCATTTTGTTTTGTTTTTTAAGCTTAAGATTTTCCATTTAATACATTTTATTTTATTCTAGCTTCAATTAATGATTTTTTAAAAGTTTTAATAAAATTGAATTTTTAGAAAGACAGAAATAGTATTTTCTTGTAAATCATACTTTTTGATGTATATACAACTTTAATAATAATAATAATAATAATAATAATAAAAATTCAAACTGCAACACCCTGCATTTAACATTATTTATATACTGTTATAGTATTATTAATATTTTAAATTAACTTTTATTATTAGATTCAGTTTTAGTAAGTTTAGTACTTCAACTTATTTTAGTTAGTTGCCAAGCAAAGTTTTTCATCTAATATATTTTATTTTATTAGCTTCAATTAACACATTTTTCATAAAACAGAAATTCTGAAGTAGAAACATTGAAATAGTATTTTGTTGTAAAACACAAACTTGTTTTACTTACAACTTCAAAAAATAATCTTTTTTGTAAGTCAAATCACTTACTAAACTGTAACCTCCTCGTTTAACATTATTTATACATTATTTGTACACTTTTAAAGTATTAAACAATATTTTAAATTAGCTTTTATTATTATATTTTCAATTTAGTTTAAGTTTGTTTTTAAGTTTTTGCCTGAGTTGTTTTGAGTTTTTTCTATATAGCTCTAATTTTATTTTTATTTCTGCTTTAGTAATTTTAATACTTCAACATATTTATTTTAGCTAGTTGCCCAGGCAACAATTATAATTTAAGTTTAGGTTTTTCATCTAATATTTATATTTAATTTTATTCCAGATTTACATCAATTAACGGGAAAAAAAAGTTTTAATAGTTTTAATCGAAAAGAAATTTTGAAGTAGAAAGACAGAAATAGTTTTTTTTCTTGTAAATCATACTTTTTGATTTATTTACAACTTCTTGTTAGAGACAAATCATTTACTAACTAAACTGCAACACCCTCCATTTAACATTATTTATATACTGTTATATTATTTATAAAAATTTTAAATGAGCTTTTATTCTTATTTTTTTTTTCAATTTAGTGTAATTTTTTGTAATTTTATCACGTGCTTTTGCAATCTTTCTAATTAATTACTTTTAGTTTTAGTAATTCAATTTTAGTAATTTTAGCACTTGAACTTATTATTTTAGTTAGCTGCCAAGGCAACATTTCTATTTTCATAAAATTTTTCTATTTTATTTCAGCTTTACTTCAATTAATTAATACTTTAAAACATTTCTAAAGATACATCTTGAAGTGCAAAGACTGACATTTTTGTATTTTTTGTAAAACATACTTTGTTTTATTTTCAACTTCAAAAAAAATAATCCTTTACAGTGTCGTGGTGAATTTCAGCTACCAGCTCTTTCTGAAAAGCATATTTGAGTGATGGAGCATTAGATTTTCATGCACGCTGAAGATAATGCAGCTATTAATCGCAGCCGAACGTGCTTGCTATGAGAAACAGAAGGATGGACGTGTTTTGTGCGAGAGTGAAGAAACATCCATTAGATTTGTAAAGTGCTTTGAAATCAAGGCGACGCTGGATTTCAATAAAGCACATATAAAAGCAGGACGGTGTGCACACATTGCCGTAGAAGCCGACATTTATGCATGAAATGTTTTATGTATAATATAAGACAGCATGCAGCGTGGAGAATTGAAGTCAAGCCTCACTGAGATTCTATCGGGACTTTGAGACGTGAAGGTGTATAAATCTGCCAAAGACTTTACGAGAAAACATCTCAGAGTCAGAGTCTCTTCTCCTGCGTTTTTATGGCTTCAGCTCTTTAGAGAAGCAGAAAACAGCGTAAGCCATCATGACGATCAATAGCGAATGACTCATCGTTTGCTTTTGCTCTGTGAGCCCCACACAAAACTCGTTCAGATGCTTTTTCTTTGCTTGCATCACCAGTTTTCTGCATTTTTGCATCATCAAATGAAAACAACCCACTTAAAGTCAACGTGAAATCAAAATCAGAGCGAATGCATGACTATCGAGACAAATATCAAACATTATATGGGCTGCAAACATTTCACATCAACTTATTAACTCACTCACACTAATCATAAGTATTGCACAAAGTACTGGATATTTGATAACATGTTTGATGTTTTAACATTAGGCTGATGAAATTGGCCTCTCCTGATTATAAATGTAATTAATATCTTGGCAGATCTCATTCTTCAAGGGAAACATTGTGTAATGAAAAAGCTAATATGCTAATTAAGTGAGAATAAGTGAGAAAGTGTTCGCTTTCTCTGTTATATTTCTCCTCTTGGATCATTATGAGCGCGAGGCGAATCTAATCTTAAACTAATCTAATAAAGTTTAAATTAAAGCGTGCAATCTATTTTACACGCTTACTGCCGGTACAGACACTCATTTCTATTTCTTTATTTTTCACTGAACATACTGAAGACCAGAAATTGCATGTGCAACTAAATTGCAAGAAAATGAAATGGCACAAGCATACAATAAATAGTGTATTGACGATGTTTGCGAACCTCCATGGCGCTGTAGTACATCTTCTGGGCCTCCTGATCCGTCTTCTCTGACATCAGGTAGGATTTGATCAGGTACTCGTAGAAACTGTCCCCAAGACCTCCGATAGACACGTGATCTGAGAAAACCAGAGGAAAATCATGTCTACAACTAACTCTGAATCACACACATCAAATTAACCACAAGAAAACATGCGCAGGACCTTGAAAAAAAACAAGGAAAACATGTGCATTTGACCCTAAAATCATAACAAAAAATATTCTGAATGAAGAAAATGAAGTCATTTCACGGACAATAAGATTTTAACAGGAAATACATCAACACAGAAAAGAAAACTGTACTCAAAAACATTATATAAATATGGTATTTCATATTTATTATATTATTTAAAGAACTATATAAACTGTATCAAATATAAATATATTATATTTATAGTACTTCATATTTTTAATAACCTAATAATTCGTATTTAAATTATAATAAATCTTATATATAATTTATTATAATTAAAAGTATTAAATATAATTTATTATAGTTAATTAATTTATATATATATATATATATATATATATATATATATATATATAAAATAATCAGGGGTTATTCATATTAATACGATTTGAGAAACAGGCTTGCCGCATTCTGTGGATTTGTTTATTGTAAGTTTTAAGATTTTCAATGAGCATATTAACACGTATTTCTAATTTTGTTTTACGCCATCTTCGTTCAGCACTTCTACTGTCTCTTTTAAGTCTCAGTCTGATTTGTCTTCTGAGGAATTATCTGTTTTGTAGTTAACTTTTTAGTTTTAAGTGGAGCAACTGCAGCAAGAGCTGTTATATTCTATTTTTAAATTCATTAAGTCATCACAGGATGATGGTAAAATGTTCCTTTCACAAGTCAGATTTTCGGCTATACTTCAGAGGTAATATAACGTTTTTTAACAATACTTTCGGCTGCATTTGTCACAGAATTATCAATACTGTTAAAGAAGACACAGAAGTGATCAGATAATGCAAGATCGATGACAGATGTTATTGTAATATTACCATATTTACCACTTCCGGGATCGACATTTCACTCGCTAACATTAGCAAATTTATATGCTGTTTATTGTTGATGATTGCAATATTTTTCATATGCATCTGCTCACATATGCTTGTTCCTGCATCTTCCTCGCCTGTGTTTTTGATCGGGAGAATCTGGACTCATTCAGGAGATGTGTAATAGCGCCCCCGAGCGTATAACAGTGAAAACACAGAAACCAGGAAAAATTCTGTGTTTGGCAGGGAAGGAGTTAATATTTACAAGTAAATCCACAATTGTGACCATGGAGCACAAAACCGGTCAATTATTTTAAATGGATGAATAAATAAGCTTTCCATTGATGCATGGTTTGTTAGGATAGGACAATATTTGGCTGAGATATAACTATTTGAAAATCTGGAATCTGAGGGTGCTAAAAATCTAAATATTGAGAAAATCGCTTTTAAAGTTGTTCAAATTAAGTTCTTAGCAATGCATATTACTAATGATACTAAATGTTTGATAGATTTACGGTAAGAAATTTACAAAATATCTTCATGGAACATGATATTTACTTAATATCCTAATGATTTTTGGCATAAAAGAAAAATGGATAATTTTGACACATACAATGTATTGTTGGCTATTGCTACAAATATCCCCCCGCGACTTAACACTGCTTTTGTGCTCCAGGGTCACATATTATGTCTAGGCTAGGGGGGGGGTAATTCACACCCTGATGATCTCAGTAGGTTTCATGAAATTCATCCTGTTTATCTCTGAACCAGAAGCATAAGCAAATGCTTTCTATTGATATGCACACGGTTTATTGTGTTCGGTTCACGGATGATCCGGGTACTATAATCGGAATCAACACACACAATGGCTGGGATGTTGGTATCCGCCCTTCGCTCTGTTGACGCTCTCATCACTATCGCTGACACTCATTAGCCGTTCCCATGCTGCACCAATTAACACTGCAGTCGCAGATTACATTCAGGCCGTTCAAGAGGAAAAAAATGTTTCTCCTGTTTTTCAGGTGAATCTGAAAGATTCAATTTCCAAAAGGTAATGGGATTTATTATCATTTTAATAACTCTTGGCTGTGGGCTCACGTCCCTGCTTGACAGGAGAGCCGCGCTGGCTCAATCGATGTCGTGCATGCCAGAATAACTGCATTGTGAAGCTCAAAGACGGCGCTTGTGAGAGCCGCTCTCAGGACCCGGAGCAGAGCAGAAATAACAAAATAAATGTATTTACACCACCAGTCCAAAGTTTTAACGTCCACCAGTGAATTTATGCTCTTCACGAAATTAATTCTATTTCAGTCTGCTTAAAGTATAGAAAGCAGCTTTGAAGACAATTATACAATGAACATGCGAAACACAACAAAATAATACATCTTTACATGATGTTTTTTAATCTGTTCGTCACTGGGATTCATTTTGTTTTGCAAACTTTATGAGGATGGAAAAGCATCTGACATTAAACCAAAAAATGATTTCACACTTTTATGTTGTTTAAGCATATTGTCCCAGATGTGCACAGACCGTGTGATTCTAGAAACACATTTGAATATTTGGAAATATTTGTGTTTCCAGAGTCTCAATGATTAAAGGGTTTAGGGTTGACTGATGGGAAGGCCCACATACATATATTATTATATGTGCCGTCATTAGCAATTATGATATCATCTTTCACACCTTGCACTTTTATGTATTAAATATTTTGGCTATTTTGATAATGCGGTCATTAAATTCACCTCAAATTTGCATTCTATTTATTTTGCATGTTTTTGCTGGTACTAATCTTGTATTGCTCTAAGAGCATCTGCTAAATGTAAATGTATCTGAAACCACTGAGATGTTACTTACGCTGTACCCAATTGCCACTGACGGGACTCAGGAAGTTAGGATACAGGCCGTGAGGCTTCTCGATTTTGTTCAGCAGCTTTCGGATGTTCATCACCTAAAGAAAAACACAAAATCACACTGTTCATTCACAGCCCGTATCCCATCCTCTAAGAGTAAATCAGCAGGACGTAAACGACTCTTGCCTTCTCAGTGAACACGGGGTTTCTGGACAGTTCGGACAGGTGAACGAACTCCAGGTGCAGCGTACCGAACTCGGCCAGGATGCTGCTTCCAGCCGAAGCCCAGCCCCAACTCCAGCTGGTGCCACTGCAACAGAGAGCAGAGCAGCACCGTGAACACCGCCACCCACCACAGACCACACCGCGGCTAACTGGAGCCATGGCAACACCGCACCAAACCATGCAGAGCGGATGCCAGGGCGCTGATTATTCACTGTGCAAACAGTTTAACACAGACGTGCTAAAAGCCTTCGCTTCATCCCACATGAGAGTGTTACACAATGCCAAATCCATAATGATGCCATTAATGATTCTACTGAAGAACAACCATAAAAATACAGGTTTAAAATATTTTTTTCCACCTAGGAACATGGTGTGCACAAAAAAATCCAAAGAAGTTTTCTACCATAAAGGTTACACAGATTTGACCTGCATACCAGCAAAAGATGCATTTACACAGGAAACAATTATCATCAAGCCAGCAGCAAAAACTAACATGCACTCATTTAAGGTGTTAAATATGCATTGGTGAAAAACGCAATATTTTTTCTTAATCAGTCATTTTTAACGTTGTTAAAATAAGACAAACAGCAAAACCGCACAATATATTATTCATTATTATTGTCAGGGTGCGAACTACCGGGGAGCTCGGCTCCCCTTAATAAGACCTGGGCTCCCCTGAAAACGTGATTTGTGAAATTTTGGGGGGTCTCAAAAAATATTGACAATGTGTTATTTTGACGTGCAATTTCAGTTTGGTGTAATGTGATCATCGTGGATTATTATGTGTAAAATTGCAAAAATATCATTCATTCAAGCATGGCGGCGATTTAAACCTAATTCACTTCAATAAAGATAACTATACATGCTATTCTTGTCATGAGCATCAAGGTGTGGGGCGCTGCGGTGCAAATTCCACTCATGTTTAGTACATGTTAACTCAAAGATTCGTAGAAAAAATATAAACACTGGACTCTGTGGTCGATTCTGTGTTAAGGTAAGGCATGTTATTCGCAATTATGTGTTGTGGCTGGGTTGTTATACAGTGGGGCAAAAAAGTATTTAGTCAGCCACCAATTGTGCAAGTTCTCCCACTTAAAAAGATGAGAGAGGCCTGTAATTTTCATCATAGGTATACCTCAACTATGAGAGACAAAATGAGAAAAAAAAATCCAGAAAATCACATTGTAGGATTTTTAAAGAATTAATTGGTAAATTCCTCGGGAAAATAAGTATTTGGTCACCTACAAACAAGCAAGATTTCTGGCTCTCACAGACCCGCGACTTAACACTGCTTTTGTGCTCCAGGGTCACATATTATGTCTAGGCTAGGGGGGGGGTAATTCACACCCTGATGATCTCAGTAGGTTTCATGAAATTCATCCTGTTTATCTCTGAACCAGAAGCATAAGCAAATGCTTTCTATTGATATGCACACGGTTTATTGTGTTCGGTTCACGGATGATCCGGGTACTATAATCGGAATCAACACACACAATGGCTGGGATGTTGGTATCCGCCCTTCGCTCTGTTGACGCTCTCATCACTATCGCTGACACTCATTAGCCGTTCCCATGCTGCACCAATTAACACTGCAGTCGCAGATTACATTCAGGCCGTTCAAGAGGAAAAAAATGTTTCTCCTGTTTTTCAGGTGAATCTGAAAGATTCAATTTCCAAAAGGTAATGGGATTTATTATCATTTTAATAACTCTTGGCTGTGGGCTCACGTCCCTGCTTGACAGGAGAGCCGCGCTGGCTCAATCGATGTCGTGCATGCCAGAATAACTGCATTGTGAAGCTCAAAGACGGCGCTTGTGAGAGCCGCTCTCAGGACCCGGAGCAGAGCAGAAATAACAAAATAAATGTATTTACACCACCAGTCCAAAGTTTTAACGTCCACCAGTGAATTTATGCTCTTCACGAAATTAATTCTATTTCAGTCTGCTTAAAGTATAGAAAGCAGCTTTGAAGACAATTATACAATGAACATGCGAAACACAACAAAATAATACATCTTTACATGATGTTTTTTAATCTGTTCGTCACTGGGATTCATTTTGTTTTGCAAACTTTATGAGGATGGAAAAGCATCTGACATTAAACCAAAAAATGATTTCACACTTTTATGTTGTTTAAGCATATTGTCCCAGATGTGCACAGACCGTGTGATTCTAGAAACACATTTGAATATTTGGAAATATTTGTGTTTCCAGAGTCTCAATGATTAAAGGGTTTAGGGTTGACTGATGGGAAGGCCCACATACATATATTATTATATGTGCCGTCATTAGCAATTATGATATCATCTTTCACACCTTGCACTTTTATGTATTAAATATTTTGGCTATTTTGATAATGCGGTCATTAAATTCACCTCAAATTTGCATTCTATTTATTTTGCATGTTTTTGCTGGTACTAATCTTGTATTGCTCTAAGAGCATCTGCTAAATGTAAATGTATCTGAAACCACTGAGATGTTACTTACGCTGTACCCAATTGCCACTGACGGGACTCAGGAAGTTAGGATACAGGCCGTGAGGCTTCTCGATTTTGTTCAGCAGCTTTCGGATGTTCATCACCTAAAGAAAAACACAAAATCACACTGTTCATTCACAGCCCGTATCCCATCCTCTAAGAGTAAATCAGCAGGACGTAAACGACTCTTGCCTTCTCAGTGAACACGGGGTTTCTGGACAGTTCGGACAGGTGAACGAACTCCAGGTGCAGCGTACCGAACTCGGCCAGGATGCTGCTTCCAGCCGAAGCCCAGCCCCAACTCCAGCTGGTGCCACTGCAACAGAGAGCAGAGCAGCACCGTGAACACCGCCACCCACCACAGACCACACCGCGGCTAACTGGAGCCATGGCAACACCGCACCAAACCATGCAGAGCGGATGCCAGGGCGCTGATTATTCACTGTGCAAACAGTTTAACACAGACGTGCTAAAAGCCTTCGCTTCATCCCACATGAGAGTGTTACACAATGCCAAATCCATAATGATGCCATTAATGATTCTACTGAAGAACAACCATAAAAATACAGGTTTAAAATATTTTTTTCCACCTAGGAACATGGTGTGCACAAAAAAATCCAAAGAAGTTTTCTACCATAAAGGTTACACAGATTTGACCTGCATACCAGCAAAAGATGCATTTACACAGGAAACAATTATCATCAAGCCAGCAGCAAAAACTAACATGCACTCATTTAAGGTGTTAAATATGCATTGGTGAAAAACGCAATATTTTTTCTTAATCAGTCATTTTTAACGTTGTTAAAATAAGACAAACAGCAAAACCGCACAATATATTATTCATTATTATTGTCAGGGTGCGAACTACCCCCCCGTTATAAAAAAAAAAACAAGTGGGCTCCCCCAAAGTCCACGGTATAGTTCGAACACTGATTATTGTTCATGGAAAATATGTTTGGAATGGATTTCAGTTTATTTTCCTTCCTCCTCTGGAATTGTTTATTTGTACTGTGAAACAAGACAGAAATATTTTCTGTAGTGTATTTGTCTGTATCAGAGTTATTTTAGATACTATTATAGTTTATATTTAAATTTTAATGTTTTAGTCATTTCATTGTGCATTTTTGTCATCTTGATAGTTTTTTTTTCAATATATGTATGTCTTTACAGTTTTTATAATTTTTTCCCCCCAGTTTTAAATATTTTAGTACATTAAGTAAAAATAAAATGAGAAATGTTTAGTTAACTATAATATCTCTGGTCTGTATGCAACAACATATACTGAGGTTTATGCAACAAAGTTTTGCTTCTTGAGTATTTTTTTGAGTATTGAGGATTTTTTATATTTTTACTGGAAAACAACAAAAATACTGATTAAAAATATACATTTGTAGTGTATTTGTTGGTGTGCATGAAAATATGAGATTTATGCTACCAATTTTTGCTTCACGTGCAAATTGATCTTTTGAGGATGTTTAGTTATTTTTACTCAAAAAAAGACAAAAATACTGATTAAAAAGTTTTTTTCTGGTGTATTTATCTGTATGCAACTATGTAAATATTTTAAGAGCAGTTTGAAAAGTACTTCCAAAGCACTTTATCCTTTGTTTTGATTAAATATCATTCAAATTTCATCTGTTGTTCAGAACGGAGGCGTTTCTGCTCTTGTTTACGCTGCAGGTCTCACCCCTGCCAAATGGTAGAAATAACCTGAAGAGAGAAACATGGAAAGAGAGCGAATGAACTCTGAAATGAACCGCTCCAGATTTGGGGCTTCGGGATTCGTTCGGTGAAACTGTGGAACTAATTCACAAGATTATTTGTGTCTGCTTCTTATTGTGAGAGCGCGCCACGCACCGCTTCCCTTCTGAAGGAACGATCAATAGCGCCGATGTCTCGGGAGGAAGAGGAAAGTGAGAAAACTTTTGTCGGAAAAACTAACCGAAACCGGCACAAAACAGCTAACTGTTTGTTAAACAAAAGGCAGATAGAGTTCACTGGTGGGAGAAATGACTTGAAGCCCATTTAATCATTCTTTGTTGGTATTAAAACACAGAAGCTAAGCAGATGCTTATGTTAAAAGAATATTCCAAAAATGTAAATGCTTGATTTTAAAGGGCCATGAAACCCCAGACTACTTTTTCCCGAGATTTTAGCAGAGGTGTTTGTGTTGCACATCATAGAAGACAATGTTAGCATCCAATAATTTTAACTGTTTGAGAAAATTTTCATCTTCCGGGTTTAAAATCGACATCGTGTTGACGTCACAATTTGTGACGTGGCAATGGACTATAGTACATCGATGACGCGTCGGTGTCTATTAAATTATTCACAAGACTGCGTGTTCTTATCCTATGAGAAGAAGCTTCGCTTAATTATTCACAACAGCATGTGTTGATTTGCTATGACAGACGTTTCAGACTGTGAGATCGCGTAGATTAACTGAGAGAAACGTTCATGGATCGAAAGAAGGAGAGCGTTTGTTTTTGCTTTGTAATAAGAGTTCGGCACAAACGCGATTCAATCACTTAATGAGTGTTTTTACAGCTTCGTGACACAACCCAGCATGTTCAAAGGTGCAACAGCATGTTCATATATATGTTTTCGATACGGAGTGCAAATGGCTGTGCATTTATTTGTGTTTTTAGCTCGATGGGAGCGAAATGAAACTGTCTGAACCCGAAGCTGTGTGCTGTCTGTCTCCTCTCTTCCCCCTCCTCCGCTCCTCCGCTCAAGAAACATTTCTGATTATAATAAATGTTGAAAACAGTTGTGCTGCATCATGTTTTTGTGGAAATTATGCATTTTATTTTTCAAGATTCTTTGATGAGTAGAAATCTTTTGTAACACTATAAATGTCTTTACTGTTACTTTGGATCATTTGGAACTATTGATTTCTTTAAAAAAATATTTTGAATTCAAAAGTATCACAGTTTCCACAAAAGCATGAAGCAGCACAACTGTTTTCAACATTGATAATAATCAGAAATGTTTCTCGAGCAGCAAATCAGCATATTAGAATGATTTCTGAAGATCACGTGACACTGAAGACTGGAGAAATGATGCTGAAAATTCAGCTGCGCATCACAGAAATAAATTACAGTTTACAATATACTCGCATAGAAAACACTTATTTTAAATTATAATAATATTTCACATTTTTATAGTTTTTACTGAATTTTTGATCAAATAAATGCAGCGTCTGTGAGCAGAAGAGTCTTGTACACTGACCGGTAGTGTAAACGTCATAATAGAGCAAATTCACAGTGACGTGTGTTCGTTCAGTGCCATCCTGACTAACCTGAGTGCCACACCGGAGCCCTCTGTCTCCCAGCCCATCTGTAGGACTGGCTCCTGTTACTCATCTAACTGGAATTAGCGTGAGAATCAGTTAATTAAATTTGCCTGCAGCTGTCAGAGCGAGCTGGTGGCTAATGGAAGCCAGGTGGGCGGCAGGAGTGCCAGAAAGCATCTCTTTCTCTCAGAAAGCAAAAAAAGATATTTGAGACATATGGCTTTGTGAATGGATGCGTCATGCCAGCAGACGGGACACTAGGAGCTGCGTCAGATGCTCACCTGCCCAGGTTAATGACTCCTCTGGGAATGCCGGTGGGCGTGTTGAAGGCGGGTAACAACTTCTCGCCCAGTTCCATCACCTTCTGCTTAAATATCTGAAAGACAAAACAGAAGAGCATAGTGCTAATAGTGATAGTGATACAGTATATATCACATAGTGTTAACTAATCCTGCAATGTAGCATACACATCTATAAAGGTGCTTCTTCACAATCACGCATGCACACGCTTCCTCAATGCTCATAATCTACACGTTTGCAGCATGTACATTAATGAGGAAAAAAAATTTACTTAAATGATTTTAGCAAATGGCTGCAATATAACAAAGAGTGAAAAATTTAAGGGGGTCTGAATACTTTCCGTACCCACTGTATATATGGAGAGAAACATTATACACACACGTTTTCTTCCTAACCCTAAAAACAAGTTTGAGTTTGTGGATGGCCACTGAGAGCAGAGTTTGTGTCACCAGCAGAAGGGTCAAACTTCAGCCTCCTCAGAAGCAGTGGGCTCTAGAGAGACATGCGGTGCCCTCTGCTATAACGGGGGCAGCACATCTCCTGCTTAATGCATTTGTGCAGCGTGAAACGAGGGCTGAGATGAGAAGGACAGGAGAAGAGCAACCTGATTGGCCCCCTGCACTCGTGTCAGAGAGATCACTAATGACCCATAGCTGGAGACACCGACTCCATCAGAATCCCATCTGTGAGGCTTCACCTGCCAGAGTATGACGCACTAACAGTGCCACCAAAAATGAAACTTGTCATTAATTCCTCACCCTCATATCATTCCAGATGCATGCATTTCTTTCTTCCATGAAGCACAAAATGAGATGTTTTGAAAGATTTTTATAAAATAAAGTCGAAATGAATTGGATGCTTTAAGGCTCCAAAATGATAAAAAAGCATCATAAAAGTAAAGCATATAACTTATGCAATACACTGAAAAAAAAATTGGTTAAGGATTTACTTTGAAACTATTTTCACTTAGAAATGGCTAATAAATTTCACAAATAATGACAAAGAAGTGTCAAGTAACATTGAATTAAACGTGAAATTTTAAGTAGAAAGACTGAAATAGTATTTTCTTGTAAAACATACTCTAATAATCTTACTTATGCTTTATTTACATCTTTGACAAATACTTTTTTTTCAGCGTACATTAACCCTCTGGTGCTCTTCAGTCATTTTTGAACAATTAAAATGTATTTATTTATTTTTTTAATAATTTTTTTACGCCATCTGTGTTACGGAGGGAACACAGGAAGCGTGCGGATCCATCTGCAAGGCTTTATTAACAGAGACGTGGTCAAAAACAGGCATAGGTCAGAAAATGGCAAACAGGTATATTGATGGCAAGGCAAGAGGGATAATCCAGGTACAAGGCAAAGGTCCAGGCAGGGGCGAACAGTATCCAATTGGGCGAGACTCGAGGGATAATCCAGGTACACAGCCAGTGATCAGAACACGGAGAAACAGACAAGGCAAGACGAAGAAAACAAGGAAAACAAGACACCAGGCTCGGTAATGCAGCTATCGCTAGATGAGTGATAAACGCAGAACAATACACGGCAATCTGAACAGGAACTGAGAGAGTGTTAAATAGAGTGAGTAATGGCTCTCAGGTGAGCGTGTGATTAGTGACGGCTGTGTGATCAGTGAATTCAGCTGTGTAAGTGCAATGGATGATGGGAACTGTAGTCCGGAGTGACATGTAACAGTCTGTGTAATGTGAGAGTCAATGTAATGGTAGAATGACCTCGGCCGGAAGGCCACGGACCGGATTCATGACAATCGGAATCGTATGAAACTTGGCAAACTTTTTGGGACTTGATATGTGGACAAAATAAATAAATAAACAAACAAATGAATAAATAAACAAATATCTTGATTTATTTGAAATGGTTAAACGGTCCTGAAAAAAATAGTCACACTTGCTCTCCTTGCAGTCAAAAATGAGTGCATTGGAAATGAAAGTGAAAACAATTTCACCTAGTGGAAATATTTGGTACCGCGCCAAAAGAAAATCTTCCTGAAAGCTCATTTTTTTGAGATGTCAAACTTAAATTCGAAACACAACTTGTTTAGATTTATGGCTTTAATTTTCTTGCAGTTTTAGAGTAAAACATGCTTTGGAAAATATATATTTCATATGACATTTGAAAATAGTATTTTTGTGCATGTTTCATAACAATAAACTTAAAACTTTTTTCATTTCAGAAGTAATCTGTCAAGCGTCTTCTTTAAAAAGAGATCAAACATAAGTCTGTGTTTCAAAAGCATTGAAGATTTACGACAGTTTAAGTTGGAAATTAAATTTTTTTAGGTCTATGCTCAAAAAATGGTTAAAAGGTAATACATGGATTACAAGCACTGCATAAATATAATTTAGTACCATAAAATCCCTTAAAAATACAAAATATTAAATAAATAAAAATCATAGAATGTATAGTACATTAATGTAATTGAAACAATTAAAAAAAAGGTCATTTTTTGACCACCACACAGGAAGCACCAGAGGGTTTCAAATCTAAAGCCTTCAGACAGAACTTAACGTGTAATTAAAAAGCAAATGCTTATTTTTATGGCTTAAATTTCTATATGCTCCTCAAACAAAGTTACTGTATGAGCTCAGAAGACTTGGAATATAATGCATTATGGTGTGTTTATGGTGCATTTTGGTCATTTTTGGAGTAAAAAACTGCATGTAAATAATGACAGAAAATGCATTCTGGGCAAACTATTCCTTTGATTGTTATAGTATCTGACAGAAGGATCCTGATTGTTATGGGAAATTTGCAGTATTGATCCAGGACAGCAGCAGACAGCGCGAACATTTCACTTTCAGTCTGAACACAAAAAAGCCCACAATTCTCTCTAACCAATTGCAAAAGAAAAACAGGCATGGGCAAAGAAACTCCAGCCTGGAGTTAATATTTAATTTTCATCTGAAGAAACATGCTCAGGTGGAAGGGCAGCTTCTCAGGTCATCTGTACGCACGTGACCTTTGACCTCTCATCATCAGCATCTCCTCAATTCGCTGTACAGCAGCAGAGACATTTTCAGCTTAATTACAGGATGCTTACGCACAGCTCTGCAGCTGGAAATGAATTTTAAAAGCCATTTATTGTTGAATAACATCAGATTGAAGGCTTCACCTCCAGAAAACAAACAGTGGTGGAGGATAAAGCTCCCACGAGGAATGACTGATGCAGCTGAATAAATGCACACGTTAATGATGTGGATAAAAGAAAATGGAAAACGCATCAAATAGAGTTGTGTATGGAGTGCTGACTTTGGTTATCAAATACAACGATTGCTCTCTGACTTTATCAAAAGTTCATTTAAAAGCAATTCAGGTTATCTGTCCAGGAGACAAGACAGAGACAACGCATTAATGCTGCTGAAAACTTGGGCTTGGGTTATTTCAACAAGTTCCTCACAGAATATAAGAAATATTACATATAAAAGAAACATTTCTATGACTTGACAGATTAATATAACTGTTAATATTTTAATAATAATAATACTTATTATTATTATTATTATTAATTATAATAGTTCATATCAGGCATTACATAATAATAATAATAATAATAATAATAGTTACACATTTTGGCTTGGGTTATTTTAACAGGATTATTGTTAAGAAACAATATAAAAGAAACATTTCTATGACCTGACACAGAATAATATAACTGTTAATATTAATATTAATTATGATTATCAATAATAATAATAGTTAACATCAGGCATTCAGGCATTACATAATAATAATAATAATAACACTATTAATATAATTATATATATATATATATATATATATATATATATATATATATATATATATATATATATATGTGT
>NW_015505495.1:1181081-1185796 GCF_001515645.1 Sinocyclocheilus grahami
TATATATATATATATATATACACACACACACACATATATATAATTAATGGATAATTATGATTATTTATAAGTTTCTTCTATGGCATAAGACTATCAAAGCCTTGCTTTTAGTTAAGTTTCAGTTATTGATATTGAGAATACTGATGTTGTGCTAATGAAGCACTATTATGGACTCCACATGAACCTGTCGTATAAGGTCTGCTTGAAGTTTGAGCAGAAAAACATCACACCTTTTCCCACCATCCCCTTCTAGCAGAGACACATCCAGTGCATTTCACTTCCACCTTCCGTCTGTCGGATGCTTTCACGGCAGCTCTTTTAACAAGGCTGCAAAAAGGCTGGAGTCAGGCAGACTGTCAGCTTCGATTTCGGAGATTTAGCAAACAGCATGAAGCGTCTGCTGTGACTCTCAGCGCTGACTGAAGCTCAGACGAGCCTCAACATGAGCATTCAGCTGCACGAGAAATCATGACAATCTTCAGGAATTTTCACTGTCAACTGTCATTAAAAAGTAATTTAGTGACGTGACATGTGGCAAAGTATGGTGACCCATACTTGGAATTAGTGCTCTGCATTTAACCCATCCAAAGTGCACACACACAGCAGTGAACACACAATTATGCAAAATGTGCATAATTATGAAAGCATGAGCAAACTGCTGTTTTCAAAAATATTATATAGACTATAGCATGCAAACTTCCAAAAATTATTTAATGTCAACTACCCAATTATTACTCACGAAAAAAAATAAAAATAGTATTTGCGCTGAAAAATTACTAATATATATATATATATATATATAAACATCTTTAAAGAATAAACAAATTGCATTCAATATTAAGAAAATGTATAATAATAATAATATATCAATGGGTTAGTGTGATATATAAAAAAGTATATATATGTATTAATTATATATTATAATATACAATACAATATCAATATTTTTCACAGTACATTAAACATCCTTAAAAACAATATCAATTTACTGGAGAAGAAAAATTCATAACATATTTAGAAATTAATTTCAGAAAGAAATTAATATTAATAATAACAATAACAACAACAGTTAAAGGGGTTATAGTGTGATATATAAAAAAATAAAACACATAAATTAAGTATAAATTATTATATATAATAACATATTAATATTTTACACTATTGAAACTATTAAAAACCATATTTTCCTCATGCTTTCATAATAATTATGCAGATTTTCTAGCTTTAAGCATAAACCTCTCATTTTGGTTATGCTCCAAACTAGAATAAAAACAAACTTAATTTGCCAAAAACAAACTTAATTCAAAACACGTTAATATCTCATGCAATACTTCTTCTCCAGTAAACTGATCTTGTTTTTAAGGATGTTTAGATATATTTTCTGGGGGAAAAAATGACAAAAATATTTTTTTTGTTACGAAAAGTGGCCTTTAGTTGTGGCACGTCTCCTCCGGCGGCTCTAATTGGCGCTCTGCTTCAGTGGAGAAGCTCTCAGACGCGGTTATGGAAAAAGAGCACCAAAAATCCACCCGAGCGGAACTCCTGAGGGACGATGGCTTGGCTTTTCCATGGAGAGACGCACTAGAGTGAAATGCCAGTGTTGTTGTGAGCTGCTGATGTGTAATTATGGTTGCTGTATTACAGGCGCGTGACACGACAGAGCTGGTAAAGCCTCGGGGAGCCGTTCTGATGACTACAGCACATAAGCCTCGGACGCACATTACCCATCAGCCTCTTCAGCTCGCCAGGGCCAAATGTCTGTGGTTTACTCAACAAAGACGTGGAAAAAAAAAAAGAGAGAAAAGAGACTGGAACAAATAACAAGACAGGAAATAGGAGTGAAATATTATTTTTGAGGTTTAAAGGAATACTCCACTATTATTAAATTATTATATTACAATTATAATAGATATATTGTACATATTATAATATAAATATAAAAATAAATATATAAAAATACATTGTGTATATACACACACACCAAATATATAAGATATATAAATATACTGAACAAAAAATAAATAAAAATATATATAAAAAAAAAATATATATATAGCTTGTTTTTCATTTAAAAAATCGCTTTCTCATTATTGTAATGCATAAGAAAATTCAAACATACTTTTTAAATCAGATCAAAGTCTGATCAAATAAAATAACTTATGCTTCAAACAAATATATGCCAGTGCGATTAGACAAAACACACTCCAGATGCGTTCTCTGACAACAGCACTGAGGTTTAAAGATATTTCGAGCATTATTTCTGCAGTGCAGGAGCTGATAAATCGTAATTGCAGCTCTAGATCCAGTAAAACATTTATCAAGCTCCACCTGATGTTCTGACCGACTCCTCAGGACTGCATCAGGTTTATGATTGCAGATGGTTGCGTTGTAAAGCGGCGGGGCTGTGTGTGGTGAACGAAGCAGATATCACGCAGGTGACGCGTGGCTTTGATGTAGCAGCAGAACAAAGCCACCTCGCCACACGGATCCATCCGTCGCCTGTTTACCAGCTTCTACATCTCGAGTCTTTGTTCTCGGTGACATTCGGTCTCAACATGCGGTGCATTATTCATGACGTTACGTGACAGCTGAAACTTTATGTCAGTGTTCAAGAAGAGAATCAGTTAAATTGGACAAAAAACCCCCCCCAGAAAGTCAGATATAGACGGGTTCTGCTATTTATGTGTCTTTTCCTGTGATCGTATTACAGAGGATCTCTCTCGTATTACACCGAGAAAAACATCAGCGGGACCATAACAGATCCTTCCCACCTAATTAGCTCTGCATCTTGAGGACGCACCGGGCTACATGATGCTCCTCCAGCGTGCGTTAGATGAGAGATTTTAATGACTGACACACACAGTAACTATAAATCAGAGCAGACGATAGGGTGAATCACACCAAACCTGTTTCTTCTTTTAATGAATGTCAAAACACATCAAGAACATGTCCAGGTCATATTTCACTTGAAAATCATATAGTATGTATAATATAATATAAATATAAATGTAATAAAAACATTTTTTTAAAGAAAATTAAGCCTGTTTTAGCCCATTTCTCATTATTTCAATGCATAAGAAAATTCTGACATTTAAAAAAAATTAAGAATTCATATATCACTTCAGTAATTGTTGCACTGCATTTAATGTATGCTGCTATATATATATATATATATATAAAATAATTTTCACACATATTTTTAAATTTAAGCATTCATAGATTATCTCAGTAATTGCTGTACTGCATTTAATGTACATATACATGTATATAATTAATTAAACATATTTTAACTATATATAATTTTATATATAAAACAATTATATTTCACAAAATGAAACAAATATTTTATTTTAATTAATACTTTAAAATGTAAAAAAAAAATCACTATTGTAACGTATAAGAAAATTCAAACATATTTTTAAATTTAAGCAGTAACTGTTGTACTGCATTAATATACTGTATATATATATATACATACAAGGAAATAGGAAATATAATAGGAAATGTAAGACAATATCCGATACATAACTATCGTGGGTATGATGTTTTAAAAATTATTAAAAAAAATAAAATAAAATGATTATGTTATACAATTAAATATATTTTTGAGTGACCCTATGCATTTTTGTGTGAATGAATAAATTATAGAATTTGTAGTTTATATATACAGTATTTATATACACACACACATATATTATTTAGGCAAATTTTTGAGGAATTCTATTTATAACAAGCTACTGAGTGGTATATTTTAAAATTAATATATTATTTTATTGGTCCTGCACTGCCTAGTGATTCAGTTGATTTTAATAAATATGTCTACACTGGCAATGATTAAATGAATGCTCAAGTTTAATGCACAATTATCATTTTTAGCAGCATTCAGTATGGGACTCGATGGTTTGATTCACAGATTAAGTAGTTTATTTCAAATGGATTGCCTTTACAGGTTTGTTAGACGAGCTGGTTACAGAGTTTCAGTTTAATTGCTACATGAACAATACAGCAGATTCTCTCCAGTCATTCCGCCCTTTTCTCAACCTCTTTACACTCTGAGGCTCGTGAGGAAAGGCACAGATGGACACGGGGCGAAAACGTCTGGGGCGAGAAAGCGTTAACACGTGTACCCATGTGCCATCGTAACGTGGGTTCAGATCCGAGAACAGCTGCTGTCAGCCGCAGAGGAGAGGTCAAAGCCAATCTAGCGCCAAAACAGATTTGTGCTCAAAAACAATACAAGCAAAAAAACCAAAGCATTGCATCTTCCAGCTTAGCCGCGCGTTATCGGCTGTCTGTGGCATTTTCTCTCGCTCAGCCGTTTTAAACGTGGCATGTGCTCTGTGGTTCCTCTCCGGGTCAGATGGCGTGATAATCTGGGGCCGCGATGCTCAGGCAGTCGCTCTGCGGTCCGTCGTCTTCCCTGCAAAGCGAAGCACGACCTCCTTTCTGTCCTCGCCAGGCTTATTTGCACCTTCATACTCTCTCGCTGTTAGAAAAACCCCAGGGCTCTTGGCAGTAATGTCATCTTTTTATACTTTGCAGCACAAAGCAGCGTCTGCGGAGAACCCTGCGCTAATGATTCACGACTCTAATCCATATGACAGAATCAATTCAAAAGAGCAGGCTATGGACACACACAGACAGATGCACAGAAATCGAACGGCGCTTTAGTGCAGAGATCGGCTGTGAAGTGCCGCAGTGCGATGAAATCTGGG
>NW_015505495.1:1186343-1233153 GCF_001515645.1 Sinocyclocheilus grahami
ATATATATATATATATATATATATATATATATAAATTAAAATACTAAGGAAGTCAATGGCAACCAGCAACTGTTTGGCTAACCAAAATTCATAAAAATATATCTTCTTTTGTGTTGAACAGAAGAAAGAAACGCATGCAGGTCTGGACAACTTGAGCGTGAGTAAATGATAGAATTTTTATTTTTGGGTGAACTATCACTTTAAAGGTCTTCATGACAACCCGTCAAAATAAAAGTCTGGTTTAACTTGAAGGAACTGGACAGAAATATATTATCATTGTACAATAGAATGTATGAGGTCAATAATAACACTAACAATAACACTAATAATAATAATGGTAATGCAATTATTATTAAAACTTTTTTTTTAAATAATCACACTTTTTCTCCCATGTTTTTATTTTAACAGTAAATCTCTGTTGTGTAGAACTTTGTTTGAAAGGGTTTACTTTTCATTTGATTAAAAGATAAATTAAATTAGTGTTTTATGCCTTCATTTGTTTAATAGGAAAATTGAAATACATTAACACAGAATTTGTGAAAAAAACATTATATTCTATTAGTGTAAAAAATAATAATAAATTAAGTTGTTTTTATGAATATAATTAATTTGACTTTTTGATTTTTAAAATGGAAAACATTAGATGCAGAATTTGGTAAAAAATAAATAAAATGAAATAAAAACTTTGTTTCATAGGGCTCTAAAAAGGTCATTGTTGTTAAACTTTTAATAAATTGTTGTTAAACTGTATAAGTTGCAGGATTTCTATTAAATAGACATGCTTTTGGATTACTAAAATTTTATTTAACCATTAAAGCAGAGTCCAGAAAAAAATAAAATGGAATATATATTAAAAAAAAAAATAATAATAATAATAATATCATAGGGCTATGGACTGAACCCTGCTGTGACGCAGGTGGAAATTGCCCTGAAAAGCAACACAACAGAGTCTCATGCATTGCGTGAGTCTTTGGCTCTGAATGAATGGCAGCATGTGTCACACCCAAGCATCGCTCAGTGAGGCTGCAACACTGCAACACACACGCTGCCAACGCCGTCCCCGGTCGACGTGTCGGGTCTTTCACGGATCACATGACCTCTATAAAGTGACAGCAGGAGGAAAGCAACCCTGCTGACAGTAGCCTCAGGGAGTAACACTAAAAGTAGCAACATGACTAACTTAACTATAACAAGCTACTATTACCAACATGTAGCGGCGTATAGTGCTAAAACACAGCGCTGACCTGAAGTCAGACTACAGCTGAGCGGACTGAGACCAAAATCAACACACTCTCTGCTTGACAAAATCATATGAATCAATTGATTTGGTTCAAATGATTAACTATCAGTCAAAACTCTCCAGCCAGTCCCCTCTTCTGTGTCATTTAGAGAGAGACATGCTGGAAAGACAGAGCAGCCTTTCATGGGCATCTATTAGATAAGTTCACCTGATTAACCTGAGCACTGTAATGTTTGTTTTCAGAGAGACGAGGTGTCGCCTGAGATTAATGAACGCTTGGTTTTCACAGGAGGACCTAAAGGAGAGCAGTCTGGATTGAGCTCAGTCGTTTCATCCAGCACCCTTGAAATCACGTCGTCCGTTTTCTGCTCAAATGAGTCTTTTATGAAACTGGTTTCCAAGAGATTCAAACAATCACATCATGGCACATGAAAACCAAAACACAATACAATGATGGATGGAACAATAGAATGATGGACAGAACAACAGATAAATGGATGGATGGATAGAATGATAGATAGATAGAACAATGGATGGTGAATGGATAGATGGACAGATAGAATGATGGATGGGTAGATTGATAGATGATCAATGGATATACAGAACGATAGATAGAACGATAGATAGAACGATAGATAGAACGATAGATAGATAGATAGATAGATAGATAGATAGATAGATAGATAGATAGATAGATAGATAGATAGATCTATACTCTTAGATAGAGTGTCTTCATTATTCTCCAGAGTGAAAGATGATATATCATAATCTTGTAGTGGTTCAGGATTATCAGTCCACGCTGCATCTCTCTTTACTCTCTAGTCATGCAGAACACTGCTCATAATTAACCTCCCGTAAAGGACGAAGGAAGAAGAAAAATCCTGGACAAAGTTAAAAGGGTCACCGCGTGTCTGACTGAGCCACATCTTCCTCCTTTAGGGAGAAAGAGAGACACAAAAAGAGAGAAAGTGGAACGACACCGAGAGCAAATGAAAGAAAAGCAGTGTGCAGTATTTTAATCAGATGATTTTTTTTGGAAGCAGTACCATTGTCAGGGGAGAAGTGTCTCAATCCCTAACCCTTAAAATGCTGTCTAGGGCCTTGTGAATTTAACCATCTGGTGCTTTTTGGTCATTTTTGACAAAAAAAATAAATACTTTTTTTTTTTTTTTTTCTTCACCGGAATGGTAAAGAACTTGGTAAAGGTTTTGGTACTTGCTATGTGAACGAACACACACACACACGTACACGTACACACACACACACACACACACACACACAATAAAAAAAAATAAAAAAAATCACACTTGCATTGTTTGTGGTCAAAAATTAGTTCATTTGAAACAAATGGGAATTGAATTTCATCTAGAAATGTTTGGTATTGCGCCTAAAAATCTTACTGCAAACTAATTTTTTGAGATATCAACCTCAAATTTAGAACACAACATGTTTAGATTTATGGCTTTGATTTTTTTTTCTTGCCGTTTCACAGTAAAACATATTTTGGAAAAAAATATATAGTATCATATCATACAAAATTTGAAAACAAAAAAACTGTATTTTTGTTTATTTTGCATAATAATAAATGAAAAATGTCTTTTACTCTTTTTTTACGACGGCGTTTTAGTGCCACGTTAAAAAATGTAAAAAAAATCTAAGATTACGAGATTAAAATCGTAATATTTTGAGAATAAATTCGAAATTACGAGAAAAAGTCGAAATGTTTTGAGAATAAAGTCGAAATATTTCAAGAATAAAGATTAAAATTATAATATTTTTAGAGTATATTCTAGCCTTCTGCACATGCAAATGGCCCGGATTGGGAGAACCGGGAGATATTCCAAAGTCTCAGCTTTCAAAATCTGCCAGTTTAATAGCGAAATACAAACAATATATTACAATAATGTGGGTTTTTTTCACGCTCTTTAATGTGGCGTGACAGATCGCTGTATTCGCTTCAGTTTAAGCGGCATGTGAGTCTTTCCGATTACAATAATGAGACATTATTTTCATTATAAATTAAGCTATACTGTTTTTTCATGCCTTCTGATAATCTTTCACTTTTATATCTTGCTGTAAACTTGAAATAAAGTGGAAAAAACACATTTATAATTTGTATTTCGTGATAAAACTGACAGAATTAGAAAGCTGAGCTGTGTTATATTAAAAGCAACAAAGCACAAAATTATTGCGATTACTGGCGTGCTACAAATAACGAATGGAAGACGTTAAATATTATGTCCAATCATTTACTGTATTATACCATGAATAAAACAGCTTGTGAATTGTCACTTACATGTTGTAGCCTACAGGCTACCTCAGAAAAGAAAACAATGTAACTTGTGTTAACCAGTTGGAGCCCACATCAACTTTTAGAACGTTTTATTAATTAAATAGGCTACATGTGAGGAATAAAGGTTTGGATGCCACAGACGTTTTTCCGGAGTAGGTCGTGGAATTTTCACAAATTTGGAATTTTCACAAAGAAAACAGTATAATTTAATGAATTGGTTCACATAAATACAGCGATCTGATCATTAAAGAGCTTGAAACCACATTATTGTAAGACACAATAATTTGTGTTTCGCTATAAAACTGATTTTGAAAGCTGAGACTTATATTAAAAGTAGGCCTACCAAAAGCACAAAGCTTATTGCTATTGGGTGGCTGGCGCAATGGAAGACATGAAATACTATTTCCAAGCATACTGTCCCCGCGAGTATGACACGATTTTTGCTAATAATCCCACATATATTTGTAGTGTATTAAAAAAGAGTTAAATAAGAAAGTTACAGCGCCCCCCCAAAGGAATGTCGATTGGGTGTGTGAGCTGATGTTAAAGGTGACATATCATGAAACTCTGACTTTGTCCGTGTTTAAGTGCAATTATCAGGTCCCCGGTGCATCTACCAACCAAGGAAACGTGAAAAAGAGTAACCCAGTAACTTTGTTTTGGTAAGCCTTTTTGAGAAAGGGATCTCATTGTAATATTAATGATCTTAATCTGTAAATTTCCACTCACGGCGCCGTCGTTTTGATTTTGCAAGCGACAACGGTGTTCCAGCTCTAATGCCATGGAGAAAGTTTGAGCAGAACATGCTAACTGTTCTGTGTTTGTCTGCACAGACGAGCACAGAACACTGCTTAGAGTCCCAGCCTTAGAGGAGACAACAGAGCAGTGCATTTATTGATTAATTTAGTTTTTCAGCCATTTTGACAGCCCTAGTGGATTTATTGATTTATTTACTGTATATTGCTGCTGCCACACAGATCTAAAAAAAACAAGCGATTCATTTCCCAGCGGTTTACCTTCACAGACATAACCCACTGTTTTTGTAACTCGTGTGTTTTTAACATAAACTTGAGAACTTAGTTTAGTACTCGCACGCTGTGACAGCCGCTTTCTGTGCGTGTGCTTCAGATGTGTGCGCTCAGAAAACCTTATATCTGAAGTTTAAACTCATATGGTTTAAAACGCATGATTTCAGCGCGATAAACATGATAATCAGAACCATAACAGATGTTTTTAGCAGGTCTGAGCTGTAATAGCGCAAGCTCTATTCTGGAAAAGGGGCGGGGAGCAGCAGCTCATTTGCATTTAAAGAAACAGGCCCGAAAAACAGTGTGTTTCTGCTTCCACTCAAAATAGGCATTTTCAAAATGATGTAATAAATGATCTGTGGAGTATTTTGAGCTGAAACTTCACAGACACATTCTGGGGACACCAGAGACTTATATTACATACTGTAAAAAGGGGCATAATATGTCTCCTTTAAGATAAAAAGTTGTTCCTGTTCACAGTCTGTTAATAAATATCATATTCTTGATATTAAGCTGTTTCCGCGAGTCCTTAAAATTGACTCTTCCTCATCCCAGTAAGATGATATGGCCGCTCGGACACAACAATATTCAAATCAATTCCGGTAGCCTGGCAACTTCTCAAAACATTTCGACTTCATTCTCGAAACATTTCGACTTTATTCTCGAAACATTTCGACTTTATTCTCGAAACATTTCGACTTTATTCTCGTAATATTTTGACTTTAATCTCGTAATCTTAGATTTTTTTTTTTAATGTGGCACTAAAACGGCGTCGTACTTTTTCCCTTTTTATACTTTTTTTTTACTTCAGCAATAATCTGCCAAGTGTCTTCTTTAAAAAGAGACCAAACTTAAGTCTGTGCTCTTCAGCATTCAAGATTTACGACAGCTTAAGTTTAAATTGAAAAAATACAAAAAATACAAAATATTAAATAAAAAACATTATCATTGAAATAAATAATTTGGGAAATTCAGTCATTTTTGATGGCCATGCGAACAACACCAAATGTGATGACCCTAAGTGACGACCCTGTTTTAATATAATGAGTAAAGAAAACAATTTTACACCACATTTATAAAGTATAATACATCAGAATCACCAAGGAGGGTCTATAATAACTGGAGAAAGTTATACAGCATAAGACAGCTAAGGAAAATGAGTGCACAGTCTCAAGTGCTTCACCAATGTCTATTTTAAAAGTACTGCACTTCAGACATTAAAGTAAATTGCCCATGAAAACAAACCTCTGCTCCATAACACACACACCAGAGACATCGACCCTGCGTTTCTGCAGCATCTCAGAGTAGATCATGTAAGCGCTCATCATGAGTGCTTCATCAGGACGCCACTCAAGATCTCAATGCTCGGATTTGGCCTGATTAATGTCAAACCGACATGATTGCACAGTAAGAACACTCAGAAGCGGAGGTAAACAAATCAAATTTTGAATCTGATGGAAACACACCCTCACTTCAAACTCATCAAAGAGGAGAAATATGACAGTTCACCACGGGATGTGTCACGTATGATGATGGATGGTGCAGAGAGTAAAGGGCAGCCTTCGATCCGAACCGCTCCGGTGACGAGGAAAACCTCTAGTGGGCAGAATTTGAAGCTGGACCGCGGTATAAACTACTCATAATTTAGAAGTTCCATATAAAAATACTGTTTTATCTTGTGTACTGATGTATTTTATATTGAAACACAAAGTTTTAATGGTAGCACTTTACAACAAGATTCCATTTGTTAACATTATTTAACTCCATTAATATAACTACATTTAATAACATTTCAACATTTACTAACGCATTATTAAAACTGAAAGTTGTTTTATTAATACTATTTAAAGGACCTGAGCTAATGTGAACAATTGTATTTTTATTAACTAAAATTAATAAATACTGTATCTAATGTTAACTTATTGTAAAAAAAGAAGAAAAAAGAATATATATATATATCATATTTAATATATTATACAATTCTATATATATTTTTAAATTATAATGTAACATTAAATATAATTTGACATGATATATATATTAGGGCTGTCACAGTCGATTAAAATTTTTTACCAATTAATTACATGATGTGTCGATTAATTAATCTAATTAATCGCAAATTACATTTGTCTGTGAAAATACCCCCACAAGAGTATTTAATGCTATTTTTGTGTTAAATGAGAAAGTATTAAGTACACATTATAAATAAAATAGTAGCCTAGCTTTAGAAATAAATATTTTAGATTCAATATAAAATTTATTGCACCATGGCTTAACAAACTATGGAACATAAAAGAAGACAATTTGAGAAACAGCTCAGTTTTTTTCGTTCATGCAATGGTAGTCATTGGTAACCAAAACAGCTTTGTAACCAACAGTCTTCAAAATACCTTCTTTTATGTTACACAAAAGAAAGTAAGTCATTCAGGTTTGAGTAAATTATGACATAATTAATAATTTTTTGGGTGAGCTATTCCTTTAAAGTTTTTTCCCCCTTTTTTAATGAAATAATACCCTAAATAAGAAACTAAATCTGCCAGCAGGTGGCGGTAAATGTCTTTATGATTCTTTCATTCGATTCGTTCAAACGGCTGATTCATTCAGGAATTCAGTAAGGGGCTCACTTTATCAATGGGTCTTTGAATCATTGGTTCACACGATTCGTTCAAAACGCGGATTCATTCAGAAACTAAACACCGCTGTGTTGCTCACAGACGCACAGTTCTGCTGTGGCTTTATAAGTAATATTTTTGTTGGCAAAACTGAGCAAAAACAGACAATATTGTGTTTAAAATACAACACAATATTAACTTATTATTTACTGAACTGTTTTGTAAAATCACATTTGCACTCAAACAGCACTCGTGTGTTGCTCTCGCTGCTGGTGTGATATTGCTTAAATCATGTGATATAAATATGATTTCAATAAACTCATACAGGAGCATTTTTGCACCAATATCTTGAATTTTAGGGCATAACTGCATTTATGGAGTTGTTGCCCTGCATCATGTTTGTCAACAGTCAACTTATGAAATATAAGATGATGTACAGTTCTGGGGGCGGGGCCAGTGTGTTAACTGCTTAAAATATTTTAATCACGTTATTTTTTCATAACTAATTAATTAAGTTAACGAGTTAAACTGACAGCTCTAATATATATATATATATATATTCTTTTGTGCATTGATGTATTTGAGGTTAAAGTTTTAATTTATACATTTTATAACATTTTTTAGTATTTTTATTAGAATTGATATAATGTAACATTAAAATAAAATTATAAATTATGATATGTGTGTTAAGATATGATAAGAAAATACAAATATAAGAAACAAATATATATATTGTTTAATTTTTTAATGTAACAATATAACAATATAATAAAAACAATACAATATTATAACATTAACAATGTAAACATTTTTAAATATAATATTTATAATTTAAAACTTCCTGTTAAAACTTAAAACTACAGGACAAACATCAACACACTAAAGAAAATGTCATGTGGGTTTTTATCGAGAAGAGAAAAAATGGAAATCTTAAGTGCATAAATGTGTTTAAGGTTAATTTAGACTTTCACGAGTAAAATAACAAACAGAGTAGCTCAAAGCTAACAGACATGAACTAAAATCCACAAACCCCACATTTTTATTTACCTCATGCTTTTCAGTATTTAACACTTTAAAGTAGCTAAACTGTTAAATTAAAGCTGCAATGTTTTTAGGTATTCAAGTGCCACACTGTTTTTTACTTTATTAAATATACTAATAAAACTAAAACACACACTCATTTGTATAACTGAAGTGACAGTGACAAACATTGATAAACATCAAGTAAAATGCTTAGCAGGGAATTCTGGGAATTCATTTAGTTTCCAATTACTTCCATTCTCATCAACTCTCTCGCACGCACGCACGCACGCACGCACGCACGCACGCACGCACGCACACACACACACACACACACACACACACACACACACACACACAAAGGATTACAGAACATATAATGTCATTATCTTGCTTTGTTTCCATCCATTAGAGCTCAGGCTCTTAAATGTCTTCCTGAGCTCAGTGTGCTTTTATGAAATCACTAATTAATCGTCTCTTCAGGCCGTTGACCCAGAGGTCTGTCTTGTTTACTTGCTGTCGAGCTGTTGGAAAACTTATCAGACCTTCTAATATAAACACTCGCTGCAGCGGGCCAAAAGATGGCATCTCGCTCCGCCCTTCTCCAAATTGACAACACCTCACGGCAAAAATTAACCAGACAGCGAGCCAAATAAATGCTCTGATGCATTACGGTAGGGCCAGACAGCATGACCGAACTCTTATATCACACATAAATTCATAGCAATAAATTGCTATAGTTATTTTTGGCAGAAAATGTAACCCCAAATGTGTTACATATACAGTATTCTTCAAAGGTTTGGATTTTTAAATGTTTGAAAAGTCTCTTCTGCTCACCAAGGCTGCATTTATTTGATCAAAAATATAGTATAAACAGAACAATTGTGAAATATTATTACAATTTCAAAGAATTGTTTTCTATGTGGATATTTTTAAAAATATAATTGATTTCTGTGATGCAAATAATCAGAAATGTTTCTTGAGCAGCAAATCAGCATATTAGAATGATTTCTGAAGATCATGTGACACTGAAGACTGGAGTAATGATGCTGAAAACTCAGCTTTGATCACAGAAATAAATGACAGTTTATAATATATTCACACAGAAAACTGTTATTTGAAATGGTAACAATATTCTGCATTATTACTGTTTTACTGTATTTTCAATCACAAATGAATGCAGCCTTGGTGAGCAGAAGAAACCTCATTAAAAACAGAAAAAAATTGCTTTAAAAATGACAGGTATTTTTTCTCATTACTTTCTCCTTATCGTTTGGAATCAGATTCGATGCAGCAAATCTAAATCTAGACCCTGTGGAACCACCCAGTCCTGCATTATGGGTATTGTGTGATTTGGAGCCATGAGGGACATCACAACAAATGTATCACGGTCCTTTTGTTCGGCTCGTTTCCCATCTCAAGCTCTTATTTCTAGGTTGCCATAGTAACACAAGAGTCATGCACTGCAGTCAACAGCATTTGCCAAACTAAACAAATCTTCTGACAGCGTTTCAGCACTTTCTCCTTGACCCAAAACGAAGCACGAATTTCAGCTCAGACGGGAACAATAGACATCATTTGGTGAGAAAGGCTGTGGCAAGTTGCTATTTGCATGTTGGCAAATGTTTAGCAACGTCTACATCAAATTAAATGAATATTCAAGACGTTAATGTCACATTGGCATTGTGTTTTTTAGTCAAGCAAACACCGGTCTCTTAGGAGACAGTTGCTTGTGAGATGTTTTCTTCAGATAATTTTGTTAAAGAATAACAAATAAATGTTGCAAACACCTCAGCTGAGTTGATGTAATAAACCAATTCTGGCAGACAAATCGTTCCACAGATGATCTGTTTGGATGAGCTATAGACACGTCTTGGCATTTGAGTGCATCAGCTGGCATTTTCATAAATCTTGTTCATAAAACATGCACAATTATCAAAATGATTATTTCTTCAGAACATGATGACTGACTCTACTGCTATGTATCTTATAGCTGTGAAAACATTGATTAAGAGTAGAGTCGCCCACCAATGGATCAGCACTGTTTACAAGCATGTGAATTATTGTGATGTTTTTATCAGCTGTTTGGACTCTCATTCTGACGGCACCCATTCACTGCAGAGCATCCATTGCTGAGCAAGTGATGCAATGCTACATTTCTCCAAATCTGATGAAGAAACAAACTCATCTGCATCTGGGATGGCCTGAGGGTGAGCACATTTACAGCAAATTATCATTTTTGGCTGAACTATTCCTATAAAGATGCACTAGGAGTCACCAGGGATTTACCAAAAACAGGGCTTCACAAAGACATTTACTAATCCATTTTCACGCAAATTGCAAGTGACAATCTATGTTTTACAAATAAACAAATGTGTTCTGTTCTTGTAGCACGAATGAGGCCAAATTATGATCAATAATTGAACAATTTACTCTATAAAAATCCTAGAAATCATGTGCATGTGAACGAATGCATAACCTCCACCTGCAACATTCCCACAGATATCATTATATGATGAGACAGAACAAGTAAAGCATGTGAAAAGTTACTCTTACATAATGCACGGCCAAGGCCATAGGCAGCTTAATATTTCTCGGCGTTTGCCCAGGAGATAGGAAAGAAAAAAAAGTGCAATATTACTTATAAAAGAAATCACACACAGCTGTTGGAGGCCCATTGATTTATATGATCGAAGACAACACCGGTTTTCCTTCCCCTGCGGGACTCGGCACATCAAAGCCAGCTCACCTTAACTACAGGAAAAAATGGTGCTGCAGAAGTTGATTTCATTGAGCGACACTCTTTCAATTACAGTTTCTGTGATCCCTGAGAAATCCTCCAACGATGAAGCTACAGGGGTCAGACAAGAGCTTAAAAGCAACAAGAGATGCAGTGAGGAGGGAGTTTCCTTCTTTTACAGCCTTAAAAGAGCAAAGCAACCATCCCATGGGACTGCTGCCTTCCACATATTTAACCTTTACGAATGTGAAGTCGATTTCCCTCCAGCTACACAATCCAGCATGAAGTTCATCTAGTTGTCACAGAGAGACTCTGTTCCTAACTCAAAGATCAGATGCCACATAGACTAGATGTCGGTGCAGATTCTGCACAAGTGTGCATCGATGCTGTATAACGGCCACAGGAGGGGCACTCATGAGCACCTTCTGAAACCTAAAATGACAAATGAGACACCTTACCATCTTGTGGACTTCACAGACATGCACAAAATGTGGCAAATACATCTCAAGCGCAAATGCACATCCAGCGCACCGTGAAATGGATATAGAACTTAAATTTAAAATGTAACTTTAAATAAAACATTTAAAAGTACAACAAACACTTGCACGATGTATAAAAGCTCAAATAATATATCAGTAATGTTGACTGAAATGTGCACAAACAAAACAAAATATATAGCATTATTGCATTAAAAGTACCACAAATACTATCATGATAAATACATGCTTATATCAATAATGTTGCTAGAAATTAGAATTTGGAGGATAAATATGCTTAATTTTTGTATAAAGTAAAAAAGAATTTCATATTTTCACTTAACATTCAGTGTTTTATTTTATTTTAACTAAAAGTAAAACTATTAAAAATCATTTTCATTAACTGAAATAAAGCTAAAATAAAACAAAATATTAATATTAGATGGAAATTCAACGACAATTTGAAATGTTGCACTATAATAAATAAATGCTTAAATAATATATCAAAAACGTTGCTAGAAATGAGAATTTGGAGGATAAATATGCTTAATTTTTGTATAAATCAAGTAAAGAAAAATTATAATATTTTCACTTAAAATCCAGTGCTGTTATTGCTAACTAAAACTAAAACTATGAAAAATTATTTTTATTAGTTGAAATAAAGCTAAAATAAAACAAAATATCAACATTAGATGCGGAACGGAAATTTGAAATGTTGCATCGGCAACTGAAATAAATTTTTTTTATAATATAAGTACTCAAATTATTAACACTGAAATAAAAACTGAAATGAAAACAAAAGAAAATATAAAAAATAACAAGCACATCATAAAATGCTATACTTAAATTGAAAAAAAAAAAAAAATTATATATATATATATATAACACTGACAGCATTGCAAAAATTCATTTAAATACCCCATCAGTTGGATTAAAGAACCACCATATTTAACCAAACATATACATTTTTATCTTGCTCTTTCCTCTAATTTCACCCTGTCTTCTTATTTTTACCGATCTCACGAGGTATCAGCTAATTTAAACAACTGTAGGATGCACAAAACTGATGACCACCAGGGTGGCTTTAATTTCCCCAGCACAGATGCCGCCTATTTATTCAGGCCTGTCGATCTGAGAGCGTTAAAGCTCCATACAGCCTGAGGGACGTCCTCACTGCAAACCCCAATACCCAACACAACCATAAACCACGTCATAACCATACATTACAGTCAACCACAGCTATTTACAGCACAGATCCTGCACCAGCCCATCTATCCTGAACACCGAACCCGCTGGGAGCCTTTCTAAACATCCTCACTGTCCACTCAAAGGACAAACCATCAGCTAATGATGCTACACCAACTCTGTCTGATCTTACCGGTTATACGGCTGTTGAATGCACGTACAAAAAAAACAAATACGTAATGCTGAAAGCATCGCTAATAATACACTAATTCACCTGCACAAACAGACATGCCTCGCTTTAGAGTGAAAAGCAAGACGCAAGTAATTAAGTGTCATTTCGAGGGATGCAAATGTGCAATATTATTCATTATTTAGCATTTAATTGATTGCGGCGTCTCGGCCTTGTAACCTCTCCCACAACTAATGCGCTGCTTTTATGTGCTTAATTAATAGTCGTTGCAGCTTCATGTAAAAAACAAAAACACACACACATACACACACTCAATTAGATTCTTAAGTGTAAACGAGAGAGAAATATCTGCTGTAGTTTATCCTTAAGGGACACACACGCATTAATATGATGAAATGGGACGCAAGAAAATATGAGTCTCTGATGACCATTCAATGCATGTTTGGAAAACGTTTTAGCTTAATATGCAATAGATAATACATAAGATATGTTTTAAGATTAGCTGAGATATGCAAACGTTGTTTCTCATCTATATAAATCTCAGCTGGTCATCAGATCAAGTCATTCACATGAAGTAAACCGTTGCTTAACACTTTAAAGGGTATATATGATGCTTTTTTAAAGATCATTATTTAGTGTATTTGGTGTAACAGAATATGTTGACATGCTTTAATGTTTAATGTAACATTTAAAAAAAATGGCAAAAATAAAAAATACATAAATAATGCAGGACTTTTCATTATAAACAAACCCGAAATACACCAGGCCTCTTATTTTGAAAGTATATGCTTTACTATTGCAGGCTGCTCATTCAAAAAGATGAGATAAAATATGCAATCAATCAACCATCTACAACATAAAATATAATTATTCAATGTATTAGAACACAGAAAGTACTCTGTGTAAATAATCATCAGATTATTGTGCCGATAGTAACAAATAATAATGTTCTTAGTCTTTCCTTCCTGTGACGGGCAGCCCAGAAACAAGCTGCAAGAGTTTGTTAAATTAAATCCCAGATACATTTTATTGTGTAAACTAGGGATGCACGATATTATTGGAGCGTTATCAAAATCGGCCGATAATGGCTTCAAATGAAAATATCGGCATCGGCCTGATATGAAAATTATGCCGATAAAGCCTTGCAAACTCACATGTGCACAGAGTGTGTTAGCGATAAGATCACATCAGCAGTGTGCTCGTTCTTGAAGCAAACTTTTTCCTGAATGATGATTAGATTCACTGTTTTGAATCACAGCATTTAACTAGAGAATGCGAGTACAGAATGACGCGTGTCCGGTGTGCGATAGATTCAACAGCATGCAGCACTATTTATTTACTTAGGGGGCGCTGTTGGCCTACTTGTGATAAAATGAAAGTAAAATACACAAATAACAAAGATTGTGTTTCTGATTAAATAAAGCAGTAATTGATAAATAAAATCATGAGTATGGTTTGATATAAAGGTCAGAAGGTACAGCTTACATTAATAAAAATCACAAACAGGACACTTGTAAATTAAATAATTTTATATATACAGATTTATTCATTAACGTGTAATATGTTTTTTTTTTTTAAACGGATTATTAAAATTTAAATACAAGGTGCACTAAAAGATTTTCAGAATTTGTACAACTCTTTTGCTTTAGACCATCTACAAATGTTAAATCTTCAAATAAAATGTTAAGGATTGATTTATAGTTGCTTTATAGTTATTATCAAAGCTTTCAATTTACTCTTATT
Source organism: Sinocyclocheilus grahami (assembly GCF_001515645.1). Lineage (NCBI taxonomy): Eukaryota > Metazoa > Chordata > Actinopteri > Cypriniformes > Cyprinidae > Sinocyclocheilus > Sinocyclocheilus grahami. Next base: position 1,200,871 of record NW_015505495.1, read on the forward strand.
ATAAAAGAACTTCATTGTTTATTTAATTCTCACAAGTAAGTTTTTGTTAAAAACTAACCAAAATGAAAAATAATTTTGTTTATAATATCTGTACACGAGAGACTTGGTATTGTTTCCAAACAAAAGGAAATATATCGGTATCGCCATCGGCTATTGGCCAAAATGAGTTGAAAAATATCGGCATATCGGATATAGGCAAAAATACAGTATCGTGCATCCCTAACTGAAAAAAAAAGAAGAAAAAAAAAACTTGTGCACAAAGACTTATTTTGAAATGTATATGCTTTACTATTTCCAGCTGCTCATTCATCATTGTTTATTTAATTCTCACAAGTAAGTTTTTGTTAAAAACTAACCAAAATGAAAAATAATTTTGTTTATAATATCTGTACACGAGAGACTTGGTATTGTTTCCAAACAAAAGGAAATATATCGGTATCGCCATCGGCTATTGGCCAAAATGAGTTGAAAAATATCGGCATATCGGATATAGGCAAAAATACAGTATCGTGCATCCCTAACTGAAAAAAAAAGAAGAAAAAAAAAACTTGTGCACAAAGACTTATTTTGAAATGTATATGCTTTACTATTTCCAGCTGCTCATTCAAAAAGATCAGATAAAATATGCGATCTAACAACCATTTAAAACATATTACAATATAAACACCAAAAAGTAAACACTGTCATAATTAATCAACAGTAGATCATAAGCAAACGCTTGACAAAAATGTGCTGTATTGTGAAATTCTCTGAAATCGTGAACCTGTAAAATGTGCAAAAGCTCTGCATTTCTACTTTAAAACATGTAGCGCTCATATACATTTAATTAAATCATTGCCTTTTGAAGTTTAATCAATCACATCAAGCTGTATCACTATTACTGTTTTTCCATTCACAAATTTAAGATCTCTTGAAATTACTTTTGTCATACCATTTAAGATACTAAAGACTTTTTATGACCTTAGATAAATTTGTAGACATTCTAAGGACTGTTTTTATTTGCAAATGTGCTCTTAAATACATTTTACTGTTTGCACATATCTATTTTTAGTTGCTAATTTATTTTTATGAAATCTTTAATTATAAAATATATGATTGTATTTTTTTTATTCCCCAAATGAATGTCACAAATTGCAAAACAATGCTATTTTTAATCTAATTAATTACATGATGTACACATCAATTTTGGCTGAGAAATTACCTAATTTAAAGTCATTATTATGATTATTATTAGTAGACATTACATTAAGGCATGAAGTATCTTTAGAAAGAAATGTTTTGATTCAACACTGCATAAATAAATAAATGGGTATTAATAGTTTTTAAAAATATGAAATATGAAATTATATATATAAAAAAATGATATTCTAAATATAAAACTAAAACCTCCAGTAGGTGGTGACAAGTCACTGTCTTAATGAGTCACTGAATCATTCATTCAGCCGATTCATTCAAACAGCTGATTCATTCAGAAAGGAAGCAACTGACTCTTTAGTCACTGAATCATTGACTCACTCGATTTGTTCAAAACCACAGATTCATTTAGTAACGAATCACTGCTGTGTATTGATCAGAGATGCACAAAAGTTGTGCTGTGGCTTTGATTGGCCTTTGTTGGCATGAAGTTTATCTTCAGACTGCTTCTTGCTGTGTTTCTAAATAAAGAAAAGCATGCTCAACATCCACCGAACACTCGCCGCTCTCTCTGCATGACATATTCTGATGAAAACAAGATATGATCAAAAATAATTTACCCTCTTCCACCCTTCCCACGCTTTTACCTCTTTATAACGAGCAGTTTGGACTCAGACGTGAACGAGCAACATTTGTGCATCTGTTGCCTCGACACCTGCTTTGTTTTTACTGGGGAAAAAAAGAGCAAACCAAGTGTAGCAGCTGCTGAGTTATTTATATTCAATGTATTCTTCCTTTCTAGACAGATTGTCTTACAATATCTAAATTCATAAAAAAAATACACACCCACAGACACAGCCAAATATTAGTCCAAAGAATAAAGTATACCATCTGTGCGCCTGCAGAATATGTTTTCATGAAAAGCTGCAATAACTGTGATTGTAATTCTCGCATACTATACAGTACAGTTAGTAAGTGATTTGGGACGCAGCCTGTGTTGAGACTCACAACTGACTGGAAGTTCAGTAGAGGACAAACGCGGGGAGCACAGCTCATAACCCTCGGTCCCGCGGCTGTCGTGCAATTTACGGGCACTGGTGACCGAGCGCTTTGCCTTCGGCCCAGACCCACAAATCAACATCAAACTCGCTTCTGCGGAAGGAAGGCTCAACTTTCTGGGAAAGCATTGATTGCGAGCGCAGGCTTCTGGGATCGATAGCGCTCTCATTGTTTAAAGCAATGGCCTTTAGCCCATAAACAGCATTTTCTGCAGAGGCGATCGAACGTCTTATGACCGTCTTTGTAATAATGAGAGATGGGCAGCAGAGCTCCAATCTGGAACGCTTTTGGCTCTCTATATGCCTGAAATTTGCATCCTTCCAATGCTTTTGTTTTCACAGATGGATAAAGATGACAACACCCATTAGCTGTGATTATAATACAGCACAACATCTCATACCTTAAGGAACAGTTCACCAAAAAGTGCTAATTTAAATGATATATGGTTCGGTTCCAGAGATATTGGAATTTGAATATGGCTCCAGGAATAAATAGTTCAGTTGTAAACATTTTCAGTGATCAAAAACCAAATGTGAGTCACTTTGCATAAATATGATACTTCTTTTCTTTTAAACAGGAAAGTCTGAAGAACTAGAGATGTAGACGTGCAGATTAAGTTTAAAACCTAATCAAAGTGTTCCCCAAACATTGCAGTTTGACAACAGTGATGGTTTTGTTTTGATTTTAAGCCATGATTGTGATAATTACTGATAATTTCTTAATCTAAATACATAAACTGTGAAGCTCTTGTTTTTTTTAGAGTAAGTGAATTGGGACGCAGCCTGTGTTGAGACTCACAACTGACTGGAAGTTCAGTAGAGGACAAACGCGGGGAGCACAGCTCATAACCCTCGGTCCCGCGGCTGTCGTGCAATTTACGGGCACTGGTGACCGAGCGCTTTGCCTTCGGCCCAGACCCACAAATCAACATCAAACTCGCTTCTGCGGAAGGAAGGCTCAACTTTCTGGGAAAGCATTGATTGCGAGCGCAGGCTTCTGGGATCGATAGCGCTCTCATTGTTTAAAGCAATGGCCTTTAGCCCATAAACAGCATTTTCTGCAGAGGCGATCGAACGTCTTATGACCGTCTTTGTAATAATGAGAGATGGGCAGCAGAGCTCCAATCTGGAACGCTTTTGGCTCTCTATATGCCTGAAATTTGCATCCTTCCAATTCTTTGGTGGATGGATAAAGATGACAACACCCATTAGCTGTGATTATAATACAGCACAACATCTCATACCTTAAGGAACAGTTCACCAAAAAGTGCTAATTTAAATGATATATGGTTCGGTTCCAGAGATATTGGAATTTGAATATGGCTCCAGGAATAAATAGTTCAGTTGTAAACATTTTCAGTGATCAAAAACCAAATGTGAGTCACTTTGCATAAATATGATACTTCTTTTCTTTTAAACAGGAAAGTCTGAAGAACTAGAGATGTAGACGTGCAGATTAAGTTTAAAACCTAATCAAAGTGTTCCCCAAACATTGCAGTTTGACAACAGTGATGGTTTTGTTTTGATTTTAAGCCATGATTGTGATAATTACTGATAATTTCTTAATCTAAATACATAAACTGTGAAGCTCTTGTTTTTTTTAGAATGTTTTAATAATGTTGCACTGTGATGTAACCTAACTGCAACCAAAACATTGTGAAAAGTTTTGTTCTTGCTGCACAACCTGAAGCAAGGACTTTGAGTAACATGAACTGGGAAATGTTGTGTAACTTCATTAACTACAATAACAGCCTGTCAGAGAGCAATGAGTAAATTTTCTGTCAATTTCTACCAGCCAGGTTAAACTCAGGAGTCACAGATCTTGTTAGCAGCCATTTTTCCTCAGAACAGTCTGGATATGACATTGCATCACACATGCTCCATCTCCACATTACATCAAGAGATTAAATTTAGCTCAGTCTGAACGTGGTTTTTTTGGGGTGATTATAGCGATCTGCTTCCATCTTTTTTACAAAAAAGTGATTCTGCGAAAGATAATAAAGAAAAAAACTGAGGTGAAATAGAAAACAGACCTGCACAAAAGTGCATGCATGAAAAATGCATTCTGGCAGGATTTCTAGATTACATTGGCAGGAGGTTGAATATAAATGCAGGTTGACATGCGGTTATACCAGCAGGGAAATGTAAATAAAGCAGCGGGAAAGAAAGACAACGCTAAATTGAACAAGTATGTGCGAATTTAATGACTGTATCAATAATGCAGCACCTGATTCACGGCAGGAGAATGAACTGTGCATGATGTTTATTCAGGTCATTCTTACGTCCTGAAAGGTTTGATACGATCGCTGTAGCTCGACTGATAAAACATTTATGTAAAGACGGATCCTGCAGGCTGACAGAGGTGAAGGAATGACAAAGAGTCGCATGCTAATACCCTTCCGTCAGCAGTGATTTGATCTTTCCGGCAATTCAAAGACAGGCAATTCCACAGAGAAATAGGCTGCCTTAATGGTTACATGCAGAATATTTCAAGATAGATTCAAGGTGCAGATTGGACAAGCTTTAATAATCCAATCGCTCAAATAAATAGCATAGACAAGGATGGTGATAACCTCCGAGCATTTGAGCTAAACTCAAAGAGTTAGATCAGGAAAAGATGTAGCTGGTGCCACGTTATGGTGCGTTCAAGTCCTCAGGGGAAGTTGGGAAGATGTTCAAAATGCTTTTGCACCTTTTCTATGGAAAATTCAACAAGACTTTTTAACTCTACAACTACACAATGATGAATATAGAATGTGCATTAGAGGTGTTTTCACTTTTTATGTTTTTTTTCAATTTATGAAGCGGCTTTAAATTGAATTGCTATATATTTGATCATAGCTGTACAACATTACAGTATTAAGTACATGCAACTTACACGTAAAAAAAAGGTTGCAAAATAATTTTGAATTGCTATTAAATTTCACAAATAGTTACAAAAATAGCAAGCAATATTAAATTATGCAATTCTGAAGTAGACTGAAATTGAATTTTCTTGTAAAATATATTAAATAATCTTTGTTTTAAATCGTTTTATACAATGTAGATAGTTTAAGTGGAAAAAAATCATTTTAACAGTTTTAATACAGACTTACCATTAATAGTTTGTAACATTAAATAAAACATGAATTTTAAATAGAAAGACTGAAACAGTATTTTCTTGTAAAATATACTCAACCTTCGTTTTTCTTTTTACTTTTAAATTTTGAAAAATCTTTTGTTTTTCAATGCAGTTTTACCTTAAGTGAAAAAAAATTATTTAATTATATTTATTTAATTTTCATTCATTCATTAATTAATTAATTCATTCATTCATTCATTTGAACTAATTTACCATTAATACAAACACTGCATCCATTGTGTCCAACATATTTTCACTTGGAAACTCTGGACTTAAAGAAAATATTGAGTTTCCCAATTGTAATTACGACTTCACATGCAATAAACTCATAAATGCAATCTTTTTGATGGGACTTGAATGCACCATTAGTTTTGTTTAGCCAGTCTTTGGACAATCAGCACAAATTGTGTCCACATTATTTTCCACATACTGTACATTATTGTTTCTCCTCTATGGCCCGCCTTTCTGAAACGCGCCGATTTTTACAAAGCTCATCGGTCTGAAAAGCGAGGTGTGCTGTGATTGGCCAGCTATCCAGTGCGTTGTGATTGGCCGAATACCTCAAGCGTGAGACGGAAATGTTACGCCCCTTACCATACTGTGATGCCCTGCAAGCCCGGAGTGACGAGACAAAACCAATAAAACCCATTATAAACGAGGCATTTGTTGCATCCAGTGGGGACATAATTATGACGGATTATAATGACTTATACTGTCTTTTTTTCGCGCTGCGTTGCATCGCGCAGCATAAACATAATAACCATGTCTGCATTTGTGATCGGAGAAATGACAAACAACAAGCGCCGAGGCGTTTTAGGTAGCATTTATTACAGTATTGAAACTATTCTGCCTTATTATGTGATAAAAAAGTGTTTGTAGTATATAAACAAATCATTATTATTGGTTATTGTCCAGCAGTTATCTGATTTAGAAGTCAATTAAAAGCTAGAAATTATAGAAAAATTTAAGTTGCCTATACACTATGGGTCAAAAGTTTTTGAACAGTAAGATTTTTTATGTTTTTTTAAAGAAGTCTCTTCTGTTCACCAAGCCTGCATTTATTTGATCCAAAGTACAGCAAAACAGTACAATCTTGAAATATTTTTACTAGGCTATTTCAAATAACTGTTTTCTATTTGAATATACTTTAAAATGTAATTTATAGTGATGTCAAAGCTAAATTGTTTGCATCATTACTCCAGTCACACTATCCTTCCAAAATCATTCTGATATTCTGATTTGCTGCTCAAAAAACATTAATAATAATAATAATAATAATTAAAAAAATATAATTTTATTTTACTGTTTTTTGAGCACCACATCAGCATATTATAATGATTTCTGAAGGATGTGACACTGAAGACTGGAGTAATGATGCTGAAAATTCAGCTTTGATCACAGAAATCATTTAAAAATATATTCAAATAGAAAGCAGTTATTTTAAATAGTAAAAATATTTCACAATATTACTGCTTTTGCTGTACTATGGATCAAATAAATGCTGGTTTGGTGAGCAGAAGAGACTTCTTTATAAAACATAAAAAATCTTACTGGTAGGTTATATAGATTACAGAAATGTTATATTATATATAAATATATATATATATATATATATATATATATCAGGATCAGGAAACAGTCCTCCATAAAATGTGCTGCACACATCTGAATATTTGGGTTGAAGTGTTCTGGAACAGTGCTGTAAATACAACTTAACCACTGATTTCTAGTCGTGTCCTCTTTTGGAAGACCAAACAAAGTAGTTTCACTTTCACAACGAAGCACACAGGACACAAACACACAGCGTCTTCACGACATGGCGGCAGCAGCAACAATACTACAGCGAGAATCAAAGTTACGCCTTCTTTCTTTGCGTGAACATTTGAGCGGCATTATGCAAATCTTCCCACATCGTGACGTAGATATGTGGAGGCGTGTTAGAACGAGGCGTTTTAGGTAGCATTTATTACAGTATTGAAACTATTCTGCCTTATTATGTGATAAAAAAGTGTTTGTAGTATATAAACAAATCATTATTATTGGTTATTGTCCAGCAGTTATCTGATTTAGAAGTCAATTAAAAGCTAGAAATTATAGAAAAATTTAAGTTGCCTATACACTATGGGTCAAAAGTTTTTGAACAGTAAGATTTTTTATGTTTTTTTAAAGAAGTCTCTTCTGTTCACCAAGCCTGCATTTATTTGATCCAAAGTACAGCAAAACAGTACAATCTTGAAATATTTTTACTAGGCTATTTCAAATAACTGTTTTCTATTTGAATATACTTTAAAATGTAATTTATAGTGATGTCAAAGCTAAATTGTTTGCATCATTACTCCAGTCACACTATCCTTCCAAAATCATTCTGATATTCTGATTTGCTGCTCAAAAAACATTAATAATAATAATAATAATAATTAAAAAAGGTTTCTTGAGCAGCACATCAGCATATTATAATGATTTCTGAAGGATGTGACACTGAAGACTGGAGTAATGATGCTGAAAATTCAGCTTTGATCACAGAAATCATTTAAAAATATATTCAAATAGAAAGCAGTTATTTTAAATAGTAAAAATATTTCACAATATTACTGCTTTTGCTGTACTATGGATCAAATAAATGCTGGTTTGGTGAGCAGAAGAGACTTCTTTATAAAACATAAAAAATCTTACTGGTAGGTTATATAGATTACAGAAATGTTATATTATATATAAATATATATATATATATATATATATATATATATATATTTTTTTTTATATATATAACATATCTGTCCCCCTCACTTCTGAAATGATGGCTACGCCCCTGGATTTGAGACTTTAGTCTTTGCAACTTTACAGATCTTCTTTATGCAGCAAGAGCTTGTAACACTCCAAAGAGAAAGGAAAAATTGAAATCGCATCATATGACCCGTTTAACATGTAAAGCCATGTAGATCATTAGTTCTGTGCACTTGCTAATTATAACAGTACAATCTGCTCTACACTTCTAGGTCAATTACGCTTAGATGTGCATCAAGCCAAGCAACTGATGAACAGAAATGGCAGTTTTACTTCATTCGGGTCACATGGCATATCTGCAGGATCTTACAGTATATTAGCACAAGTGCTTTCACATACAGAGGTAATGTAACGCCCTTCGGTCTTTTACTGTCGAGGGCAATACAGCTGACTGATGTTCTGTTGGTAATTGGAAGAAGAGATTCATCTGTAGCCATGGCATGTAGGAACAATTTACAGAGCGGAAAATTACAGCCCAGTCTGTCGATTTTGAGTAGTTTGCATAAATTCATTGGTTTTTATAGTCATATAGATGCATGATACATATGATGTGAACCCTCAAATGAGTCTCGCTTGATGTTGAGTACATGCATATGAAGAAAACATGATTTAGGTCACCTTTACTGAGCAGTGGAGTGTGTAATGAACGCTAATGTAGAGACCTTTATATGAAGAATGAATCTTGGGATTACACATTACACTGTTTTTCCATTCACACAATTTACATTACATTTATAAATGATAACAAATGATCAAATTAAATTTTATAATATTAATAATGACAATGTCTGCAAGTAGGGACAGATTGTTTATCTCATGGGCGAGAAACTTCCGGTAAACATTTGCAATTTGCCCAAAATTACCTTTACAAATGTAATAAAATGAAAAATGTATTGTTCTCATGAGCCAGATGGATGTCAATGCCTACTGCACCCAATTTTTTTATAATTTAATTTTCAAACAGTAGGGATGCAATTATTTTAAAAATTGTGGCTCATACCGATAAGCTGATAATTATGTTCATGTTATGGCCAAGAACCGATAAATGATTTATAAAATTCTAATATATAAAATTCTACTAATATATATATAAAATTCTACTATTTTAATGAAAAATAAATAATTAAATTTAACTAAAATAATTAAAATATAAATTTTTTAAATTTTTATTTTATATTAATATTTTTACCTACAAATTTCTACTCAATAAAATATTTCAGAGCTTGACAAAATAAATATATAAATTAGATTAATTATAAAAAAATTTACGATTTTAATTTCCATGACTTTTCAATGTCTAGACATCACACATTTAAAATAAATAAATAAATCAATAAATCAATAAAAGTTTGTCCAAGATCATGTGAACATTGGTTCTTAAATAAAATTGGTCATTGTTAAGGGATAATAACTTAATTAAGGAATTAATTAAGAAACTTAATTCCATTTTATTTTAAATCTTGATTTTTAGTTGTTTTAACATTTTAAACCTTGTTTTGTCCAATTTTAAATAATAAGGTAATAAGAATATAATTAGAAATTTAAGCAATCTTGCAGTCTTTGTTTGAGAACAAAGTTTTAAATGAACATTAGATGACAGCAATGGAAATCTAAATGTAAACAGGCTTAAATGAGCTTGCACAATTAAATGTTAGCTCATATACATCAATAACGGCTACTGATAAATAAATAAAAAAAATCATCATGCTTCCTTAAAAAATAGTCAAGCTTTGGACATGCATCAGTGAATAAAAAACAAAAAACAAAACATTAATAGAGTGTGTATTTTATTACAGAAGTCCCTGGCTGACCGAATTTAGAGTTTTAGAGTCAAGAACAACTAATGTCCGTGACCGAGACGATAGTGACTGTTATGTCATGATGTTTTCCCTATTGAGAGAAAGCGATTTTATCGGCTATCGCAACAAGAGCAACTCCTTCCTTTGAACGAATCGAGCTCTGCAGCTGTAAATCCTGCTGTTAGCTGCAGCCGGAGCCCTGTGATGTTTTCCTGAAAGCTCCTATACCTCTTGCTGGTGGCGTGATTTACGCACGCCTCCCTACCATGGCCGTTTCGCAAAAGTGGGTTTTCCAATCACCTGCCCTTAACTGCAGGGGGCGTAACCCCCGGAAACTCAGGGAAGGAGACGGATGAGACAAATCTACATCCAGAACACACATGCATGATGGATTCCCAGCGTACATGAATGCAGGGATACATCACTGCAGACTGCTGAGCTCTACTGAGAGATTTATCAGAGACGTGGACAACAAACTCCATCTACAGTGAGAGCCGGAGGCAGAAACTCATACACACATCTGCTCAGATGGGCTGAAGTTACAGTCTATCCAGGCAACTACGTCAAGTTACCACAAAATTTGAATAAACGTAAATGTAAACCATAAAAAAAGAAAGAAAATAGATCCCTCATCAATTCAATTCAGCTGAAGAAAGCTCAAAGCGACTCAAAATTTGAGATCAACCGATAATCGGTTTAACCAATATTTTTACAGATATTATTACTAATGATTACATTTATGCAAAGGTGACAGGCTCCCTTGACATTTTACATGTATGCATTTAGCAGACACTTTTATCCAAAGCGGAAGGTAAACTTTAACATTAGACTTTGTCAATTTATTTAGCCTATTGTTAATATTATTGTTGCTGCTGCAGTTGTTGTTATAAAAATGCTGTGTTTTTATTGTGATATGAAGATGAAATGAAACAAAAATTACATTCAGTCTGTCTGGTCATACTATATGAAATAATCTGATCGGTTGTGCTGAAGTTACACTCAACTATATCAATTTACCACAAAAATAAAATGTGTTAAACCATAAAAACAACTCAAAAACATCCCTAGTCAATTTAATTCAGCCCTCGTTTTTACTACAACTAATAAGAAGAAGAAAATTATTGTGGGAATATGTAAATTCTAGAGTAGTACCATTTTAAGTACCATATTTGCATTACATATATGTTTACTTTTTATATAATGTTTGAATAAATCTTCAAATTCTGTCAAATTGGATCAATTATGACAGCAAACAATTCAATTACATATTGGCAATAGTTTGGTGTAAAAATACAATAACTATATGATTAGAAAGCTGAAGGAAGCTCAAAGTGACTCAGAATTAGAAATCTACAGATATTTGGTTTTACCGATATTTTACCAATATTTTCAACTAATTATTACATTTATGCAAAGTTGATAGTCTCCCTTGACATTTTACATTTATGCATTTAGCAGATGCTTTTATCCAAAGTGAAAGAAACTACAAAAACTTATTTATATATTTTATTTATTTCACATTTATTCATGTTCTCCATTTAAAAAGATTAGACTTTGTCCAATTATTTTGCCATTTGTATTAGTGTTGCTGCTGCTTCAGTTGTTTTTATAAAAAAAAATGCTGTTTTTATTGTTGTGATATGAAGATGAAATTAAACAAAAACAAGGCAAACAGTAAATACATATCAGTTCTACATATCGGTTATTAAACATACAAATAATCGGCATCGGTACTGGTTCCCAAAATAAATATCGGTCAATCTATTAAAAATGATGGAGAATGTCATATTTTACAAATGTATTCTTCTTATATGCTCCCATCTATCAAACAAATATGTCCATATTGAGCATCTCAGTGCTCAATGAAACATCAAGTCGACTCATCTGATGTGTATATGTAGCACGTGTGTCTACATCTGACACGGATCTATAAACACAGATGGATGGTCTCAGAAAACACAGAGCATCTGTCTTCCTCTTTGACTAATTCTGACTGAAAATCAATGTCCATTAGGCTGACTCACGACTCTGAGTGTTGCCTTTATTTTATTTTCGACTCTAATATGATGCCCTCAGGTTTCAAAACTCGGCCCGTTTCAGATAAACCACACATACGTGATCTCGCTGTAACTCTTATGATTAAACATGAACTCCTGTTCCAACTAATTATATTAAACAAGTCAATACTTAAGCGAGAAGCACAGATGAGACTGAATCTTACCTCAGCTCCCGTCAGGTAGTAAGCAGAGAGAAGACCGCCAACGTAACGGATGTTCACCTCAAACAGGGACGCCTCTCCATTCTGCAGAAAAACAAAAACCATTAAGAACCTCATGTTTGTGCCTTAGCAACATTACAAATGACATTAACAAATAAAGATAACATGCCGTATTGTGATATAGCAAGGTCACAGCCATACTACAAAGCTGTTTTTATCCTAAATAAGTGTTGGAAACCTTTGGTATTTCATATTAGAGGAGAAAAAAAATCAACCCCCCCCCCCCCTTTTAGATAAAGCAGTTCATTGTACTATATTTAGGCCTAAATTAAAGATTTATGTATGTGAACATCATAAACGTAATGTGATGCATATTTGTCAGTCATATGTAAATGAAAAATTTAAGATTTCTGTAATAAACAAAGTGTTTTAAATACACAATAACCAGGTTTATATATGTATCATCAATAAATCCAATTTGTTTCAATCTCAAACATTTTAACTAATTGAATAATGCTTGTTCCACAGCTAGACATATTTTAACCATGTTCATATGAATGAACAGATTCTAAGCCATTTGAATAAATGCATTTTGAATATATGGTTATTTAAATAAAATCCAATAAATGCAAATAGTTCATATTTGCATTCATACCTGTTGCATTTATGCATGACTGACAAATATGCATCACAAACGGATGGTAATTTTATATGCAATTCAAACATAAATCCTAAATTTATGGCTCAATATTTTTTTTTTTTTGAGTATATGAAACTTAAAAAAAAATGTTAAAGGTCAGAAAGAGTGCAGAAAATAGTCACAGAAAACTAAACTATTACTATTTTGCCACAATAAATTGTCCTTCAGGAAAAAATGAAATAATAAAAATGCATGAACGCTTTAAAGTACATTCACATCTCAAAGAGTGATTTCCTGAATCCATGCGGCTGTGACCTCTGGCCGTGTCGCTCAGTGACTTGTATTCAACACGACGCAGTGTGTTCCTGCTGCGGGGAAACTGCCAAGATCTCTGCGTCCAGGGCTGAGAGGGCAGACTGTTATTAAGCACTTTTAGACAATGTTTCCTGCTGCTGGGAGTCAAAGGAGGCTATTGATTTATGAAGAGCGTGTGAATAATAGCAATTGTGCAACGTGAACTTTTCTCAGCAAGACCACTATGAATTGTTTTTCCTACTGCAAATCAAATCTCAAAATTATTACATTTAAAGTCACTCATATCAAAGTGATTTATGGTACAGGCCTATAAGCTGATAGGCTGACATTATTTAAAGGAACAGTTCAACCTCAAAATATGAAACAATATTCTTCCATAGACACAAAAGAAAAACTTGTTAGAACGTTTATGCCAAAACAAATACACCAGCACTAGCCATGTAGTCCAATTCACAGTAAATGATTCAGTGGAGCAGGATATTTAAATGAATAATTTTCACTGGCTTGAATCAGTCTGACGAATCCTTCAATGATCTCAGAGCCGTTACTGAACCGCTTTTTTTGTCTACTGAAAGTTCGTAAAATATAAAACACTGTAATTATTGAATCAACATCTGACTCACTTACTGAAATGCTACTTATTACTTTAAATGTTGTCTGTCTAAAAAATAAAAAAAAAAAATTTTTTTTGTCTAATGAAGGTTCGTAAACGCTCTGGTTACTAACGTAACCGTGGTTCCCTGAGATAAGGGAACGAGCGTTGCGTTTGACACGCTTATAGGGAAACTCCTCTTTACTCTGATACTGAAGCCTTATTATGTAACTGCATGAACAAATGGCGCTTTATCTCGCCAAAAGGGGAGGAGCCGACTGCTATATAGGTCAGCTCAGAGCGCTATTCTACAGAATCTTTCGACTGTCAGCGACAATGATATACATTTTGGCTTATATCACCCACATGCATGTTTACATAGTATAAAACTTTAAAAAAAACAGCATAATGTTAAAAAATGTTTATGCAGTGGTTTATGCACCATTAAGATAAGAGGAGTTAAAGGATGGGAGAAGCCCTAAGGAAATATAATATGTCAGCATAATTACGATCACTTGAGTTTGCAAGGAGTTGAGGTGACAAGAGTCCTTATTGACTTGCAGCCACTTACAGGAAGGAAGCAGAACCTCTGGAGTAGATGATAAGAGAATTATAGCAAAGAACCATAGAGGCTAATCACCTCTTCAATCCATTCAGTGATGTTCTGATCAACAAGCACACTTAAATCACACTCACATCTGATATCTAAAGAGGCTTCCAACTCGATTTGTGTCACTGCAGAACGACAGCAGTCATTTATCAAAGCCTGCTTCAGAGCGACTTGTCAGACAAAGAGAGAGGACTATCCAAAAAACACAAGACTTCACTGCGAGCCAAATGAAAGTAATCCCAACTCACACAGAGAGTCTTTCCGTCTTAAATCAGCTGCTGCACTATTCACAGTGGCAAAAAAGAGCATGTTTGAGGAAAGCACACTAAACAACCATGAATTAAGAGAGGCTTTAAAAGGATTATCCTGTAAGAAATCAGACAAATCCCAAGCTACAACGCTTAAGCAGGTTTTTGGGGGTAAATATGTTTGTGTATGTGAGTGTCTTTCCATCGTAAAAACACAAATATTGAATGGTTCTCACTCTACTTTCTGTGATGTCGCAGTACTTATAAAATAAAGAGTAATTAAGTAAAATGGCACATTTTTGTTAAAGAAACAGTTCACCAAAAAAATTAAAATGTGCTGAAGATGTACTCACACCATTCACCATTTTGGATAAATGTAGCATTGCAGCAGTGTCTCAGCAATGGATGCTCTGCAGTGAATGGGTGCCGTCAGAATGAGAGTCTAAACAGCTAATAAAAACATCACAATAATCCACAAGTAATCCACAGCACTCCAGTCCATCAGTGAACATCTGGAGACGAGAAACGCTGAAACAAATCCATCATTAAGACATTTTTTACTTAAAACTGTTGCTTTTAGCCAAAATTATATCAATAATTAATAATCCAACAACGCTTCAACCAGTGATAATGTCCATCTCCTGTTGTCTCTCACATCAAAATCCAGCCACATATTTGTTTAGAGATGTTTTGGCTTGTAAACGGTGCTTGATCTGTGCAGATTTCTCTCCTGATTCATACCAGATGACCTTTTCACTGGAGGAAGCGTTATTATGGACTCGTATTTTAGCCAGAAGCAATGGTTTGAAGTTAAAAACGCCTTAATGATGGATTTGTTTCTTACAAACATGCAGCTTTTGTCTTCTCCAGATGTGAACTGATGGACTGGAGTGGTGTGGATTACTTGTGGATTATTGTGATGTTTTTATCAGCTGTTTGGACTCTCATTCTGACGGCACCCATTCACTGCAGAGCATCCATTGCTGAGACACTGATGCAATGCTACATTTCTCCAAATCTGATGAAGAAACAAACTCATCTACATCTTGGATGGCCTGAGGGTGAGCACATTCAGCAAATTTTTATTTTTGAGTGAACCGTTTTGAATAATATTCTGGTGATTCATATTAAAATGAAAATGTTATTATAATGGTGGAATGCTCTTTCTTTCTCTTTCTTTTCTTGTTGGAAAACCCAAGAGAACATAATCAACCAGACTTTTGCTTTAACCTGCCCATTGCCCTTCACTTCTGTGCTCCATAATAGCTGGGTGGTTTCAATCAAGTGCATGGCGTTATTATAACCGCTGGACCTCTGTGCTGCGGTGTGGTCATGGGTAATGGCTGCACTGTCAAGCTAATGGTACCAAATTAGCATTTTAATTCCTGCACACTTGAAAGGCGGTGCACAAGGAAGGCTGCTGTAGAGATGCTATTGTTAGTAGCACAAAAATGGAGCGTGCTGAGATAATGAATAAAATTACTGCGGCTAAAAATACAACACGCTGAAAGCTCCTACAACGGTTCAGGTGGTTCAGAGATGCAGTGCTGTTGTGCTGTTCTGTACCTCACATGCTGGTAAGCACTGAGTGGAACAGGCATATATTTAGACAATGTGCTGCCCGGTTTGGTTTGAAGAGAGACGATGCAGGCATGTGCTAATATGATTAGCCACGAGAGGATCTGTTGTGTATAGAGGAAGACAGGAAACTTGCATTTGGGTTCAGAATAACATGCCGGAGTTCGATCCTTACTATTTCTGCAGTACATAGTGTATTATTTACTCTATTTTATCAAATTGACAAACAATACAAAATATCATTTCTTATTTCCAAGACTGTTTCCTTTTCAATTCATGACTTTGAATTAGAAATAAATATAAATAAATATATAGTTAAAGGGGTCATCTGATGCTCTTTTAAAGATCATTATTTTGTGTATTTGGTGTAACAGAATATGTTGACATGCTTTAATGTTCAAAAAACACATTATTTTTCAAATACTGTACATTATTGTAGGTCCTCTATGCCCCGCCTCTCTCAAACGCTTCGTTTTCTACAAAGTCCCTCCTTCCGACAAGCGCAGTCTGCTCTGATTGGCCAGCTGACCCAGTGCATTGTGATTGGCCGAACACCACAAGCACGCGTCGGAAATGTAACGCCCCTTACCATAATCACCAGCTTCATCTTTCAAAATAAATGAAAAGACAGAGCCTGAAAGGGGAACAGAGTCTCGTGACAGACACCGTGATGAAGCTGGTATGTGTTTGCAGTACACAAGCCACAGTTAAGACAGCTGACTCCACTGTGATGAGACTGTAACACTCCAAAGAGAAAGTAAAACTTGAAATCGCATCATATGAACCCTTTAATATTGACTAATTATGAAAGTTTATTCTGATATATGGAATATAATAAATTAGGGCTGGGTGATATAGCTAAAAAAATTATCAACGATATAATGTTTCATATCGTTCGGTATCGATAATTATTGACATTTTTTATAACCTTTTTTAAAACAGAGCAATATAATTTTTTTTTTTACATTTAACCACTGTATTTTTAAATTAACTCAATTTATTGAGACAAACAACAAATATCTTTTTGTTTTAACAGTCAAAAACAAAATTAAAATTAAACAAATATCTAATTTCTAATAAATTAGAAAGATTCAATTTAGATCTTCAATTTAGATCAGATTAAATAGGTTAAACTTTTGGCTTGTCTCCCGAGGCCACAGGAGGGCGCAATGAGCAAAATAATGCAGCACATTAAATTGTCAACGCAAGGAAGTAACTGTCTATAAAAATAAAAAAAGTGCATTATGTCTAAATGAACTCATATAAATCAAATATAATTTCGTAAATTGCATAAACAATTATTAACAAAACAGCATCACTTATTTATGCATTGCTTAATACAAAGAGCCGAATCGCCCATCACACATATTGCCTTTAAAAACATATGAGACGCAGTGAAAAGGAAAAAACCTCCACAAAAATGCGCGACGTGCTTTCTAAAAGTTTAAACTGTTTTAACTTTAATAATATATTTAAATAAATATATAGTTTTAGTTTATTCTGTTATATGAAATATACTTTTTCTCTAATTGCACATAGTACTCAAAATTAAATACTGTTAAAACAATTAACAGCTATCAAAATGAATTTGAATTTTGTCATACAGCACCACATCATTTTCTGATATTTTTCAGATCAAAACTTGAATCCATTGAGTATTATGATTTATTAAATATACTGAGATTAAAGTGTATTTTACTCATCATTTTATCAAAATGACATTTTTGGCATAAATTGTGTTTTTCCACATGATAACTGGACGCAAAAATTTGAATTTAAATAAAAATAAATATAAATGATTATATAATTAATTTTGACTAATTATGCCAGTTTATTCTGATATGTATTCAGGAATTAATTTTTTCTCTAGTTAGACATATTACTAAAAGTTAAATACTGTCAAAACAATTAACAGCTATCAAAATGGATTTTAATTTGTCATACAGCACCACAAAATGTTCACGACATCAGATGATTTTATAAAATCAAAACTTGATTTCCTAGTAAAAAAAAAACCCTATGCCATAATTTATTCATACTAAGTATACCTCAAATCCATTAACATATTTATTGACATAAGACTTAGTGAAAATTAAATTTTATTTGGAGTATTTCTTTATTGCACAATGCACATTTCTTAATAGTATGCCTAAAATATGTTTTAATATAAGGATTGTTTTATCTCTGTATAATATCAGCCAATGCAAGATACTTAAAGTGTACCTGAATTATATTTGCAATAGATCCACTTTAGCACAATCAAATATACTTAAACATATCTTTAGTTGGACCTCAGCACTACTTCCGCACAATTAAAGTGCATTAAGCACAAAATTAGTTCTTCCAGTTTAGCAGACTTTAAGTATACCAGATTAGTAAACCAAATGTACAATTGCAGCATATTTTTATTAAGCACATTAATATGTAAATGTATTTGTAGTATACTAAGCACAAAATAAATGTATTTCAAATGCATTTTAGTATATATTTTTTTCTTACTAGGGTTGCACTTCCTCTTCTTCAAAATCAGTATATGGCTGAGCTGCTGTGATCGAGTGGAGGCGGGGACTAGTTTGCATATTCATATCAGTATATACTAAATGAGGTGAGAGTGTAGCGTTACATTCAAGGCAGGAAAAACGTTTAAATATGTCATTTTGAGTATCAAAGATTAATTTTAAGGGCTGAAATTAGAGACTTTAAAAATAAAAGTTCCAAAAGGGTTTTCTGAAGCGATGCCGAAGATTACACATTTTTGGTTCCCCAAAGAACCTTTCAGTGAACAGTTCTTAAAAGAATCATTTTTTTTCTTAGTTTGAAGAACATTTGAATATTCTAAAGAACTCTTTTCCACTGTATAAAAACAAAACAAAAAAACCTTTGTGCAATGGAAAGGTTCCATGGTTCCAATCATCAATATCAATAAAGAACCTTGATTTTTAAGTGTAGCAGGAACATCATGAGCGATTATCAATGCTGAATCAAACGTACTCAGAATACTGCTTTTATGATATCCCTGTAGCATGGGAACATCACGCGCACTCTTTCGTGTCACTGGAAATACCAGCTCACTTTAAAGACGAATGGCTTCATGTGTGAACCACTCTTAAGACTTCATGAGCGTCTTCATTCATATGGGTTCAACATCTTCACTGGCTCCAGCAGCAGATGATCTGGCCACAGACAGCATGAGTGATCCTCTCATTTGGCCGTTCTTCGGAGGCTAATTCCCATCACTTTCAGGTCACCTTCACTTTATGGAGCTCATTCCTCACTGACAGCCTGGAGATCTTCAGAGACTCTCATTTATTTAGATAGAGTTGGAACACAGATGGATCCATTATGTTGAGGGTATCAAGAGGCTACTTTGAGAAGAACATTTCGACTTGTTGGGAGTGTGTAGTGCTTTTAAAGTGAAACCGTGCAAACTAAATCAAACACTGCAGCGGTGTGAAGTGAGAAAAATGCACTTGTAGTCTGAAATAAACCATACAATTCATACACACACACACACACACACACACACATGCATACATACATTTTTGTGTAAATAAAAGTAAAGTATAAAAGTAAGTATAGCCTATTTATTTATATTTAGAATAAATGCAGTCTAATTCATTTAAATAGACATTTCTGAACAATGTATGCTGGCAATGTGAGCAAAAATAAATCTCCTCTGGACAGTCCTCTGGATATGTTTCAAGGCCATCCACTTAAATGCTTCCTGGCAAATTAAAAGACAAGGTTGATAATTAAGACAGACCCACCAGAGTAATTACACCCAATTACAGCCGATCGTCCTCCTCGCAATCTCTCTCTCTACATTACATTTACCCGTCAATACAACAGTGAGTGCAAGAGAAAGTCATTACCAGCAGCGATTCTAGGCTTTCTGCTGTAGCATCCGTTCAACTCACTTCCACTTTCAATAGAAAACATGTCAACAGGAAAAATGGCACAGGACTTGATTTTATTTTACACAACAGAGCACAGCAGTGACCGAGCGCTTGATCAGCAGCCTCACTTTCATTCGTTTTCTTTACAGAAACTCTAATCGTGAACCAAAGCAACCCGCTCTGAAACCGATCACATTACAAACTATGACCTGAAACAAAAATACATCTGAAAATAAGATCAACATACAAAACTGTATATTTACAATTTTTGAGGGAATGAACTACAATCCCATTAAGCACTGACAATTAAAAAAATCAATGAAAAACAATTTTAAAAGCACGATAGATAGATAGATAGATAGATAGATAGATAGATAGATAGATAGATAGATAGATAGATAGATAGATAGATAGATAGATAGATAGATAGATAGATAGATAGATGGATATAAAATTAGACTTAATTTTGTGTAAATTATATATGCAGCGTGATAGATAGATAGATAGATAGATAGATAGATAGATAGATATAAAATTAGACTTAATTTTGTGTAAATTATATATGCAGCGTGATCTTGTCATGAATCCGGTCCATGAACTTCCATCTGCTTACCATCAGAGGTCACCCTTTCCATTACATTGACTCTCGCACTACACAAACTGTTGCATATCATCCCGGACTACATATCCCATCATTCATTGCACTGATTGCACACAGCACTGATTGCACACAGCTGTTTCATATTACTCACTCACTATTTAACACTCACTCAAACAACCATTCTCTGCCGAGTATTGTACGCGCTTATCGCAAGCAGTGATAGCTACTTTACAGAGCCCTCGTTAGTTTCCCAGCCCAGCCTAGTCTTGCCTTGTCTGTTTTCCCGGTTTCTGATCTTTGCCTGTTTTCCTGGATTTATCCCCTCTAGTCTCGCCCTTTTGATTCTGTTCGCCGATCGTTGACCTACGCTAGCCCTAGGATTATTCTTGTGTCTTGCCCGCCATATACCTGTTTGCCATTGTTCGACCCTGCCTGTGTTTCTGACCTCTTCTGCTTTAATAAAAGCTTGCACATGGATCCGCACGTCTCACGTCTTGTCAGCCCCGTTACAGATCTCATGATTAGTGTTTTTACCACACTGAAACATACAATATTTATGTATTGACAGCATCTAATATTTAAATGATTTATGTTTGAGCAACTATAAAGACATACAAATGTACAAATCCTTGTTTATTTTTATTTAATGTGTTCAGTTATCATATCAATTACATTGTTTTCTTTTGTTTTTGACATTTTTGCAGTAAATAAATGACTGTGATTGCACTAAATATGAACATATTTTAAAGAAATTATCAGATTAAAAAATATTAGGTTTAGAGGTAGAAATGGGATTGGCAGCTTTTTTTTTGTGGCTATATTGTTATTAAAATTGTCATTGGAGTCCTACATATTTCTGTCCATTACTAAATAATTTTTTTAATATTCTCTATAAAATGGTCATATTTAGGTTTGGGACTCTAAATGTATCCATAGAATGGTCAAAGTGCAAATAATAATGTTTACATTTTATATGTTGTCAGTACATCCATATTGTACATTTCAGCATCTATCCAAATGTTGTACCTGGTAAACGTTTCATACTAACATCTGTGAGACCAGGCTGACATATCCTATATTTCACAGGGCTAAACTCTGAATATACATCTCCTAGATGAGTCATCAGTAGGTCTGGTTTGTCTTCCTCAGAGAGAAAAGCTCAAATGTCGTTCAGATCCAGACATGCACAAACTCTCTCAACTCAACAGTCATGATTTACACTTTTCCCCTCTCCTCTTCTCTAGTATCGATTTTTCCCTCACCTTGCAGTCAAGTCTCGAGGAGGACGATTTTGTATATTTAAATCTTTTAGTTTCAGGTCACCTTCATCAATCATGTAATTCCCATTATTAAAATAAACTATTCCCAGCCAGCAGAACCACCTATCTGACTATAGCATGAATTATGAATACACTGATTCTGGAAAGGCACAAGTCTGGTGAAAAATGTGCATTAAAACCATAAAAACACAGAATATCTGACCTTGTGAAACGCTCATGCTTGATATTTAATCTGATATTTAGCAGAACACAATGTTACTGACTTCATGAAAGTTCATTGTTTACTTATCAGGGACCTTAAAGAAATACGTCCCCCAAAAAAGAAATTTAGCTGAAAATGTGTGAGTATATACATACATATATATATATTTAAACGAGTATTCATATGTATTTAAATGTGTTGTTCTGCCACACGTACATTTATTTATGTTTGCATAGACACTGAAACATAACTAATTTATAGTATTATAAATGTCAAAAGCATCGAACACTTAAATTATTTACATATGAGCAAGTTTAAAGACATACAAGTGCACAAATCCTTATTTACAAATATTCTATTTTGATTTTAGTGTATTCAGTTGTCATATCGGTTACACTGTTTTTTGTTTTAGTTTTTTACATTTTTGCAATAAATTATTGTAAGTGCACTTGTCTGTCTGTCTGTTTTTTTTTATCCCGTTTATATTTTTAAAGAAATGATTATGGTTAGATTTCAAGGTAAGAGTGGTATTAGTGACTCAAAATATCTTTTGTTTTTATTGCTATAATGTTATTAAAATTGTCATTGGAGGCCTACATGATTCTGTCCATTACTTTTTATAAATCATTTTTATTTTTTATTCTTGATTTGACTTCAAGTTTTTTTTTTATAGTTGCACTTTTAGCATTTTATGATAAATTCATAATTATTTACATTGTTTCTTTAGCTGTAAATACATAATAATGTTATAGATGTTGAGATGATGTTTTAGATGTTGTCAGTACATCAAAATCCAGCCACATATTTGTTTAGAGCTGTTTTGCCTTGTAAACGCTGCTTGATCTGTGCAGATTTCTCTCCTGATTCAGACCAGACCACTTTTCACCGGAGGAAGCATTATGATGGATTATGAACTTGTATTTTAGCCGGAAGCAACAGTGTCTGAATGATGTGGATTGTTTGTGGATTATTGTGATGTTTTTGGACTCTCATTCTGACGGCACCCATTCACTGCAGAGGATCCATTGATGAGCAAGTGATGCAATGCTACATTTCTCCAAATCTGATGAAGAAACAAACTCATCCTAATCTTGGATGGCCTGAGGGTGAGCACATTTACAGCTAATTTTCATTTTTGGGTGAACTATTCCTTTCAGTGTAAATGGAGCCTATGATGCATTTGATTTAATTGCTTCACAATCTCCAGCGCGTCGACGTGTAATGATGAATTAATTAAATTCACAAGCAAACAAACCTGCCACATTCCATAGTCTGTTCACACTTCAGCCGTCGAGGGGATTCTGCTGCGGCGACAGACAAATGAGGATCAGATTCAAATTCATCAAGACCAAATTCAAATTCATTAAACTGCAATCTGGAAGACTAATTGAGCTATTAAGAAATAAATAGAAGTCTGGAAGAAACACTGAGGTGCGATTTTGAGCACACATTTATTTGTCGCCAGGGGCCCCGACGCCTGCGGTGTGATTTCCTCACGGCTGGCTCTGCCATCAGAGTTTTTTTGGTTGTTAAACTTTAGTGTTTGTAAAACTGATACAAGCTGCAAAGGTTTGCTGGAAGCAAAGGTTTGCTGAATGCAATTGTAATTGCATTATGATAATGAAAATAATTGGCAGGTAAAATATTAAATGAAAATTATGCCACAGTCAGTGACATTTTAGCATCATTGCGATACTATTATAGTTTTGATTTTGAATTAGTTATATTTTCAGTTGTCATTCATTTTTATTATTTAGTTTTTTTAACGTCTATATAGTTTTTAATTGTATTATATAATTATATAAAATTTAGTAATGAGATTTCTTTGTGTTATGATAATGAGAATGGGGGGGGGGCGTAAAATATGTAATGAAAATCATGTAACAATCAGTGTCATTACATCACTGAGGTACAATTATAGTTTTTATTAATATTTTAAATTATTTTTTTTGTTTTTATATTTTCTGTTTTCATTTTAATTTAGTAATTTTAATTTAAAATGTTAGTAATGTTGTTGTGTTTTTGTCATTTTACTATATATACATATACATGAAAGTTTGAAAATTTTCAACAAACAATTAATTCATTTACACTATGTCTAAATTCACTAAATATACTTGAAATCTACATGAGAAATATTCTCTGCTCAGATCTATGAATAAACAAAATAATAGCTGAATGAATAATACAATATTTAGAAAATATTATTTGTATATTTATATAATATCTGAAGTAATTAGTTAAACTTTTTTAGGTACTAAACACTAAACAAACCGTATATACTAAATATTATTAAATAATATTTTAATAATATCTTAAGTAATTTGTTAAAACATAATCAAACTAACAAATAAATAAATTCACGCAATATTCTGTTAAAATTCACTCAACATACTAAATCATATCTGAATCACATTTGAAGTAATTAGTTTAATCTTTTTCTCTATAAAGATAGATAAATAAATAAATTCACACAATATTGTCAAAATTTACCAAACACACTAAATAATATTTGAATAAAATCTGAAGTAATTAGTTCAAATATTTTCCTCTATAATAAATAAATGAATGAACAAGCAAACAAACAAACAAACAAATGAATTCACACAATACTCACACAAACAGAATAAATAATATCTGAATCATATTTAGATTCATAACATTTTTCCTCCATAGATAGACAAATAAATAAGTAAATAAAGTACAATATTGCCAACATTTACCAAACACATTCAATAATATTTGAATAAAATCATAAGTAATTAATTCAAATATTTTCCTCTGTAAAGATAGATAAATGAACACAAAAAATCGAATTAATAAATGTGCACAATATTCTGTCAGAATTCACTAAAAAAACCTGAAAGCAGAACTAGTTTATCATCTACTGGCGTGTCTCATTAAACTGTGAACTGACACTAGGAGGCGCTAGCACCTGTTCAGTTGGTCAAATGGTAATGGTTACCGCCCAGTGCTCATCAAGTGATTGGCCCGGCTGATATATAGCTCGCCTCGAACTCTAAACTTTTGATTTGTTGACTATAAGTCTCTAACTCACTGATACAGACGCATCGGCTGCCATCTTCTGCTGCGATTAGAGAATCTCTGGCATGGTTTCATAGAGCATGACGGTCGCGCACTGAAGTGCTCTGCTCTCCATCAGTGAGCAAATTGTCAGCTAAAGAGCGAAGACTGCGGCAGGAGATTGATTGAAAGCTGCGGAAGTGACAGATGAGGTTGGCTTTCTCTATGACAAAGTGTGCCGAGTAAATCTACACTGTGTGTCTTCATGACAAACTCGCCATCAAACACCTCAGACGCTTCACCGCTACGCCACGGGACTCTGAGCTCATCATACGATAGAGAGAACGAGAGAGAGAGAGAGAGAGAGAGAGAGACATTGTTGCTGATCCTGCAGGACGTTCATCACACTCCTGCCATATAGATCTAATTACGGCACAACTCTCACTCTCTCTCTCTCTCTCTCTGTGTGTGTGTGTGTGTGTGCAAAATTCAGAACAGGAAGAGGAATTTACTTATTCAAAGAAATTCAATAGATTAGGTTTTATTAGTTCAACAGAACTAAGATATTATAAACTGCTTCATGTTCAGCTAAAATCTGAAGACACTGGGGTCAACTATAGGAAAGGACACGAAATTAAATGAATGAATATCTATGTTCTATGTCTTTCTTTAGGGGCTGTGGTAGAAGAACACATACTTTCACCGATACTCAGAAAGACCAATCAGAAGGCATCATTCACATGTACCACCGACACAACTTTCAAAACACCACTGGCACCTTTAATGAACTGCCAAAAAAGCTTCAGGATAGATCCGAGCAGTTTGCCGCCTTGCTTCAGAATGCAATAAGAGTGTTCTGCTTGAGCAATGACAGCAGCTCAAACACGCCAACGACAGATTTAACAAGCCATTTTACACTGTCGAAAATCTCAATGTCAAGAGTTAGGAAATTTAAACTTCTGGTTATCAAAAGTGCAAGTGCTACAATCCAGCTGAACTAGATCATCTTCTGTACACAACAAGCGCCCAATGTCAATGCAAACGCCTTAATTCTATTTTTGACACACAGCCACTCCAGATTTACTTTACCCATTTAATTTACAAATATTATTAATTGATTGCTATGAATTTTAGGGTTTAAAATTCCATTTAGTAACCCCCCACAACACTCCAGCAAC
This sequence comes from Sinocyclocheilus grahami, assembly GCF_001515645.1. Taxonomy (NCBI): domain Eukaryota; kingdom Metazoa; phylum Chordata; class Actinopteri; order Cypriniformes; family Cyprinidae; genus Sinocyclocheilus; species Sinocyclocheilus grahami. The sequence goes on from NW_015505495.1 coordinate 1,227,149, forward strand.
CAAATAGCAACCATTCAGAACACCTAAGCAACCACTTAGCAACAGCCTAGCAACTACCACAACATCCTATTATCCTATCAATACCATAGCAACCATGCAGAACCTCTAAGCAACCACTTAGCAACAGCCTAGCAACTACCACAACATCCTATTATCCTATCAATACCATAGCAACCATGCAGAACCTCTAAGCAACCACTTAGCAACAGCCTAGCAACTACCACAACATCCTATTACCCTAGCAACACCCTAGCAACCATTCAGAACCTTTAAGCAACCACCTAGTAATTGCCTAGCAACTACCCACAACATCCTCAAATTCTAGCAACCACTTAGCAGCAGCCTAACAACTGCCCACAACATCCTTGTATTCTAACAACCATTCAGAACACCTAAGCAACCACTCAGCAACGACTTAACAACTACCCGAAACATCCATGTATCCTTACAACACCCTAGTAACCACTCAGAACACCACTCAAGCAACAGCCTAGCAGCATACCAGTAACACTGCAACACTCTAGCAACCATTCATTATATCTAAGCAACCGTTTCTCAAAGGCCTATCAACTACCCACAACATTCTAATATCCTAGAAATGACCTAGAAACCATTCACAACAACTAAGCAACCCCCTAACAATAGCCTAACAACTACCCACAACATCCTTGTATCCTAACAACACCCTAGTAACCATTCAGAACCCCCAAGTAACAGCCTAGTAACTACCCACAGCATCCTTGTATCCTAGCAACCATCACAAACACATAAGCGATAGCATAGCAACTATCCACAACATCCTAGTATCCTAGCAACGCCTAAGCAACCATTCAGAACACCTAAGCAACAGCCTAGAAACTACCCAAAATATCCTAGTAACCATTCAGATATTCTAATCAACCACTTAGCTACATCCTAGCAACTACAGACAACATCCTCGCATCACTATGGTAACTTTTGCGAAGGCTCCAGTTGTAATCTAACTATGCAGTTTATCTTTAAATTGCAAGTTCTTAGTTTTCCCTCAGAACTGTCCATCAGTGAGTGAGCGCTCTCTTTACATTACTCAACACAAGTCACAGTAAGTCAACACAAAGCCACAACGGAGGCCTTTCATCCACTCACGAATGTTTGATCTGGATCAAAACTGTCTCAATTCCCAGGACTGGACTTTGGTTAAAAGAAACAACTGACTCCAGCGCAGCTCCGGATCAATAGAAGGCTTTTCCACAAGTGCTTCAGACAGCATTAAATTCAGAGCTGCTAATCCAAGGAGAAACAACCCAACCATGTTTGCTCACCGAGTTCAGGTCCAGGTTGTTTTGGATCCATTCCTTCGCTTCTTCATACTCCTCCATCAGACCCATGATGTACAGCGTGTCCAGAGAATCCACGATAGAAGCGCCTCTGAGACCGCCTGCAAACACAATACATCAACTTACTGAGATGACACACATCTTTCCATTTTAAGAAATATACTGTACAGCAGTTTTCAACTGGTTTAGTTTCAGATTTTACATTGAATGTCCCAACAAAGTACTAGTTGTTTATCAAACAAAAGTAAACAAGAATATCCTTACAATTAGACATTATCTTGTGAAGTGCAACAATATGCTAAATGATTAACATGAAAATCAGGACAGACAGAAGTCGACAGATCTGCATTATCAAGAGCAAATTACCAGCTGAACATATGGAAGCCCATTTCTGCCACTGAATGAAAAAAAAGGTAATTGCAACTTTTTATCTCACAATTCTGACTTTTTTTCTCGGAATTGAGTGATAGAAACTCATAATTGTGAGTTACAAAGTCTGAATTGCATGATATAAACTTGCAATTCTAAGAAAAAATATCAGAAATGTGAGATGTAAACTCGCAATTGCGAGAAAAATCTGAATTGTGAGAAAAAAGTTGCAATTACCTTTTAAAATTTTTATTCAGTGGCGGAAATGAGTTTCCATATGAACATTACATTTTGTATTAGTATTAGCCATGTTGTTAATGTTGGTTTGGAATTAAATTATATTAAATTATTAACATTATTTACAGAAACCCTTCAACCTAAAATATTTACTTGAAGTCACTCTTATATGGTTCTCTTAAGGCGCTTTTCCACTGCGTGGAACGGCACGGCACGGTTCGGCACGGTTTGGCACGGTTTGCGTTTCCACTGCAGTTCAGTACCGCTTTAGAGTGGGTGGGATTATTCACATGTCGTTATAGTTGCGCCGCCTCTACTACCACGACTCCTAAAAAAAACTTTTTCATTCGGCGTCGCCCCATCAAGCTCTCGCTGGATCCGCTCCTCTGCTATCAACGAGAGAAACGTCTGTTCTTCCGCAACAGACAACAAAACTTTTTGGTTGTTAAAAAAATGTGCGCTCGTTCAAAACAGTTGTGTTCGATCCTTCGCTGGCTGGTTCTTTTGTGACGCAGGTAGTGAGATTCTCTCCGGCCAATCCGTGATCAGCAGAGTTAACACGTCACGTTTTGGTAACGGTACGGTTCACTTGGAACCCCAATCGAGGTGGTACTAAAAAAAGTACCAGGTACCAGGTACTGTACCCAGTGGAAAACCCCCAAAAAGTGAACCGTAAGAGCCGTACCGTGCCGTACCATGCAGTGGAAAAGCGCCATTATATGGGTTAATGGTCTGTAAAAATGGTCAGTACTTTAACGACTTTATCATGACGCGAGCGTCGCGCAGCGCCGGCACTGACCCAGATCCGGCGTAATGACGTAATTACTGTCGTTATACTGTAGTGAACGCGCGTCCACAAGTGATGCAGTAGAGACGAAAATGTGGAATAAAGTCGTTATTTTTGTTTTCTTTGCGCAAAAAAGTATTCTCGTAGCTTTGTAACTTTACAGTTGAACCACTGATGTCACACGGATTACTTTGATGATCATCTTGGTACTTTTCTGGACCTTGAACGTGGTAGTTACCTTGCTGTCTATGGGAAGATCAGAGAGCTCTCAGATTTCATCAAAAATATCTTAAATTGTGTTCCGAAGATGAACGAAGGTTTTACGGGTTTAGAACAACACGAGGGTGAGTAATTAATGACAGAATTTTCATTTTTGGGTGAACTAACCCTTTAATTATTGTACTTTTTTTTCAAGACATTAACTAAATTTCTTATGCACATAAACGCACAATACTAATAATTACATGCACACAGCAGCACGTACCAACATGTGCTCTTAAAAGGACAGCGCTCTTCAACAAAAAACACTTCACAAAGTGATTTTATAATATTATTTATAATTTATTATAAATATTTGCCATAATATATCCCTGTGCCTTTAAAGTAAGTGCTAGATTATCTAAATACTAATATATGCCAAACAAAATATAACTAATATGGTTCCAATATATTGTGCATTTACATTTATGCATTTGACAGACACTTTTATCCAAAGCAACTTTGCATTCAAGTTACACATTGTTTCAGTTCATGCAATCCCTGGGAATCAAAACCCATGACCTTAATGTTTCTAGTGCCATACTTTACTGTTTGAGCTACAAGAACGCTGAACCAATTCAATCTCAATTCATTCGGGATGATGTCGCACAAAGCTAACCTGATGCTTTATTTTAGCAGAAACTAAACAAAAGTGACTGTGCACGAGTCTCAAAAAGCAAAACTTCCCATCCGTTATTCCCACGACCTGGACCTTGTACATAACTGTGTGTGTAAATGTTTATTTAGTGCAAAATATTCAATGTAAATAAGCAGCACTATGTGCAAAATCTATTTATTAATCAGTTTCATAAATTAACAGATTAATTTAAAAAAATAAAAGTGAAAAGGCATTGAAAATCAGGTACAGTAATGTTGGGGAAAAAATAAAATACACGTAAAAACTTACATATTCAATGTAAACAAGCATAATTATGTGCAAAATATACTTCTTAATCTGTTTAATAAATTAACAGACTAATTAAAAAAATTACAATAAAATGCATTTTTTTTTAAATGTATGTAGGCCTCTACATAGAAAGATTTACAAATACTGTAAATTTGTATATTTAGGCTCACCAAGGTTGCATTTATTTAATCAAAAATACATTAAAAACATAAATATTGTGAAATATTATTAACATTTAAAACAACTGTTTTCAATGTGAATCTATTGTAAAATGTCATTTATTTCTGTGATGCGCAGCTGTATTTTCAGCATCATTACTCCAGTCTTCAGTGTCACATGATCTTCAGAAATCATTCTAAGATGCTGATTTGCTGCTCAAGGAACATTTCTGATTATTATCAATGTTGAAAACAGTTGTGCTGCATCATATTTTTGTGGAAATCGTGATACATTTGATTTTTCAGGATTCACAGATGAATAGAAAGTTCAAAAGAACAGCATTTATGTCAAACAGAAATCTTGTGTAATGCATCCTTGAAATATATCCTATAATATATATATATAAAATAAAATAAAAACGTACTGACCCCAGACTTTTTCTTATATACAGTACATTTAAAATAATTTTCAGTAAAATTTTTTCCTTATATTTATATTCTTATATATTTATTATAAAATTTGTAACAATTTCTGTTGTTAAATGAAGATTTCTTTGTGCATCATTGTGGTAAATCTATAGCTTTAAAGTTGTATTTGTTGAGTAATGTGGGACTGTCACGATGTGCCACTGGCTTTAGGTGTAGATTAGATAAATTGTGAACATGTATTACGAAGCATCTCGGCGCATCGGGGCCCCGTCTGAGCGTCTCTATCGCCTGTAGGACGGGCCGGACCCTGAGCACATTATCCGCTCTCGATTCTCTCTGCACTACATCAATCTTCTTTATCAGTTCCAATCACGTCAGACGTCCAGGGAGCTGTTCGTCTTTCCTCATTTCCCTCTGCTCAGCTTTCTAATCAAGCTTCACGCCCCTCAGAGAGCCCGTCCAGCTTAACCTTTGACCCCGGTTTAATCCCGATACGGGCCAGCTAATGAGGTCACCGGCAGAGGACGTCAAAAGAGACGCAGTGCTGTGATTACAGAGCCGAGGTGTGCCCCATTTCCTGCTCCTCTTATTAGTAATAGTGTGGCATACGGCCTCCTCTGGAGATTCTGCCACGGGCCGGAGACGCTCGCTCGCATCTGTCACTTTCAGAGCCGGTCGGGGTTTAATCTCAGCCGAAGATGGCGAGTGATAGAGCAAGAATGATAGCAGGAGCGCTGACTGTCACAAGCTATCAAGCTCTTCTATCTCAACACCATCTCCACATCTCTGTCTCAATGTGTGACTTCAGCCAGGTCTGGTCCCACATGAAGTCAGTCCTCACTCTTCCATTGAAGCACAGTGTGTGCTGTGTGTTTGTTTCATGTGCTCTTTGTGTTTAATCATGTATTGCTTAAATTCTAGCTTTCTGTCTGTCATCCAGTGTATCTCATCTAATCTAGTGTAGTTACTGTTAATTCAAACTACTATAAACAGTTCTTTGATAATTAAATTTTTTTTTTATATATATATATATATACTTTTTTTTTTTTTCTCAGAAAAGTGGAATAAGTGAAGTGACATGTGGCCAAGTATGGTGACCCATACTCAGAATTAGTGCTCTGCATTTACCCATCCAAAGTGCACACACACAGCCATGAACACACACACACCGTGAACACACACCCGGAGCAGTGGGCAGCCATTTATGCTGCGGCGCCCGGGGAGCAGTTGGGGGTTCGGTGCCTTGCTCAAGGTCACCTCAGTCGTGGTATTGAAGGTGGGAGAGAGCGCTGTACATTCACTCCCCCCACCTACAATCCCTGCCGGTACGAGACTCAAACCCACAACCTTTGGGTTATGAGTCTGACTCTCTAACCATTAGGCCACGACTTCCCCTGAATCAAACAACAACAACAGATCCTTTATTCTATAAATTTGTAAAGCTAATTTCATATGTAAAATATTTCTAATAATGTATATAGTTCCTTATTTTTTATTAATTTTTATTAATTTAGTTTTTTTTGGGGGGGGGGGGGTTTGGGGGG